>NW_012267224.1:31477209-31576871 GCF_000151885.1 Dipodomys ordii
ATGCGGATGTGACCTCTTCCAGGTGTCCCAGTTGCCTAGGTAACGCAGGTACTGGGCGAGGTCTGTTCGCCGTCCAGGAATGGACCTTACAGTTAACGCCCTTCTTCCATTAATAAGTTTTAACTCAAGAGATAAGATGGATCAAAATTCTTATGAAACACAATGAACACAACTCCAGCTGTGGTCTGCTGGAAGACACAAGTAGTTGGGTGTGGATGATCAATGGAGAGAGAAGACAGCAGGTAAAAGAAGTGAGCAGGATGAAGTTGAGAGCAAGTCATGGGCATAGATAATGAGTGCCTTGATGCTTCACAAAGACAACTGTTGGGAGGGCAGAGAATGATCAAGGCACACAGGACAGAACCATTTTCAGGGGGTCAAGCCAGAAACTCTGAACTTTTAGAAGGAATATTTTCACTGTGTTTTGGTATAGTGATGATCTGGACATCTTCCATACTGGTATAAAAAAGGAAGGAATGAGAATGAATTACTATTTGTTCAATGTTTACCTTTTTCCCTTGGCCACTTTGCCAAAGCAGCTGATTTTACTAGATTAACAAAGTTGTCCTGATTTGTTGCATTAAATACTAAATAAAATAATGCTAAGTACCAAATGAATACTACCTGTGTTCTTTATAGTGATGTAACCTAAGCTATAATTTCTTCTCCTGATTTATGTGGCATATTCACAATAACATTTTGTCATTCTCAAAAATTCTAAAAGATTTGTATACTTCACTCAAAAATTCTAAAAGATTTGTATGCTTCACTCAATAAAACTTCTGCGTGTTAAAAAAATATGCTTTTTTTCAAGTATTCCTAAATTTGTCAGACCTTCACAAAACTTTATTTTGTACTGATCAACAATGTATGGTTTCAGGCATGGTTTTTTGTTGTTGTTGTTGTTTTGTTTTTGGATCCGGCCATGGGGCCTGAACTCTGGGCCTGGGTGCTGTCCCTCAGCTCTTCAGCTCAAGGCTAGCGCTCTACCACTTAAGACACAGCACCACTTCTGGCTTTATTTTCAGGCATCGTTTTTATTTTACTTAGTTATTTAATTCTTTCATATAAATGCAGTATCCTCTACATCATCAATTCTAAACATGAGACTTACCTGTGTAGTTTCTAAAAATAGTGGCATTAAGCTTCTAATCTAGCAGGCACCAGTGGCTTACACCTGTAATCCTAACTGATCAGGAAGCTGAGATCTGAGGATTAGGATTCAAGGGCAAGCAGTCAGGAAAGTCCATGAGACTCTTATTTCCAATTAACCACCAAGAAAACTGGAGGTATCACTGTGGCTCAAAGTAGTATAGTGACAGCCTTGAGCAAAAGGGCTCAGGGACAGCACCTAGGACCTGAGTTCAAGCCCAATGACTCACACACATACACACACACACACACACACACACACACACACACACACACACGATCCTAATCTAGTCTTTACTTGGTATTCTCAGGATATGTTATATTTTAGGATCATTATGTTTTATCTCAACTATTTGTCCTCCTACAAAAACCATCTCTCCATGTTTTGAATGTAATATATAATATTCTCTGAAGTCTTTGAAAACAAAGATCTGTGTCTTTCACAAAGAACAGTCCTAAAAATCTTGAGGATAAAGCCTATCCTGAGTAAGTACATCAAACAACAGATCCTTCAAAGATGAGGTTATTGGGTGCACACTTCTAACCTGACACTACTTAGGTCGCTTTAGACTAAACTGGTGAATTGATGTGAGAATCTCCAGAATTCTTTTTAGCTAGGAAGTAGATGACTCTATGAAAATGCTAATCTAAAATCCAATAGAAGAAGAATGAACTCAATGAGCTGATGAGGAAAATTATTCTGCTATCTGTAATCCAGAACAATTGAGTAAACTCTGCTTTTGTAACTGAAGGGAAGAATTTGAATGATGGCTCTCACTGATCACCAAAAGCATGAAATTTTATTGCATATTCTCACTTTGTATGGCAATATAAGTAGGTACACAAGTTCAGTAAAAATGCTTTTCTTTTTTCAAGATGCAGAAAAATGATTGGACAATCCCAGCTCTATATAAAGTGTCACACTTGGGAAGAAAATCCTTTCATCAGAAGTGACAAGCTGACTTTGAGAAACAAAGGTTTGCTTTGTGATGGAGCCAATGCCTACCAGACACACAAAGCAAAGTGTCACTACTTAATGTTTTAGCTTTACGGACAGGAAGAAAGGTCCTCCTGATAACTAAGGAACCTTAGAAAATTTACAGCACTTTGAGAAGAGAGAAAAATCATCGGTATTTTGATGTGGTGGAGAGTGCTCTAATGGACTTTGTTTCCTAGTGTGTGAATAATGAATACTAAAAGTGAGTTTAAAACAAGTCTGAAAAGTCTTACAAAAATTTCCTGACAGATGTTAATCCTGTGGTATCTGTAACTGTTCAATTCTCTATGGCTCTTGATGGGGGGAGAGGAAAGGGGAAGGCTTATAAAATAAACTAATGTTTATTAGTAATGTTCAGAGGAATATATTCATTGGTAGAGCACACCCTTTGGGGTTGGTATTTGATTACTTGGGGTTTACACTTCTCATTGTATTGGATAATTTCATTACTCTATAAATGACAGAAAACCAATAACAATGTGAGTGATTCTTGACCATAGAAATGCAAATTAAGTATGATTAGCAGAATAAAATTGACTAGTGTTGTGCATATATTTTCTGGTTTTATATCAATTAAACTGATTTAAATATTCATGATAAGTCATTGTCCTTTGGGTTCTCCTACAAGCTGGTTATATCATGTGAATCCCACCATTATATCATAAATTCAGTGAACACTTTGGCATGTGATCACTTAAAAAATAAGAAGTAGATTAAAATAAGTAGAAAATTACAACAGAATAAGTAAAAAGAAGGGAAATAGACTTCCATCGTTTCAACTTAAGACATCTTGAATAAATTAAGAAGGTAAATGTGCAATTAAACTTTGGTTTTCATTCCCAAACACCTATGAATTAAAGACGCAGTAAAGCAAAAAACCCACGTGTTAAAGGTGAACATCAACACTAGAACACTAGTGATCTATGTCTCATGATGCGTATAAGCACTGTTCAGTCACTTGGTTTCATGGATTTCATCCGGTTAGTAAGCCTGGTGTTGAACTGGTAAAGCAGTGTAAAAGTTCTGTTACCTACAAAAACATAACATCTCTGAAATGGAAAAAATATATATATATATAATTATAAACTGACAAATGTGTTCTTGAAAAAGATTCTAAAACCACTTTTTATCTTCCCATAAAGATCCATTCCTGTGCTCTTACTCTTAGATGTCATGATGGTGAAGAGCCTAATGACTGTCACAATCTATGTTCTAAAGAATCTAATCATAGCACAGTGATTCCAGTACAATATAAGAAACACTAACTTTAAAGACATTATTTGTTAAATTTCTGTTGTGCAGACAGCATTCAGTGGGTCGGTTAAAGTTGGACTAGAAGAGTCACAATAAAAATGAGTGTACTGAGAGATGTGAGATTTTACCATTAAGATTCTCACCTGTGAAACATCAAATTAGACAGAAAAATTTTGAACCTGTGCATTTCCCCACATGTATACCTAAGGAGAGCACATGGACGGATGTTTCCAAAACAGCATCGTGTAGAATACTGGACACTGTCCTGAACTGTATTTTATGGTACATTGATTTGTCACTAAGTTCACACACTTTGTCACACACTTCATCAGTACGATATTTTAATAGTAACAGTTATGCCTGTTTATAAGAGGAGTGTAATTACAAACTAGAGTGAACAGAAAGATATCTCATATGCTACTACAGAACATATTCAGTTCCCTTTCACATTCACATGTTGAGACTTGAGGCCTAAATTGATGACATTAGGAAGCTGGTTGATCTTCTTTAAAATTAGTATTGCTTATACTACATTGAGAGCAGTGTGTTAACAGTAGACTCCTTAAGACCATACTATAGATTGTGACTATCATTAGATACTTCATTTGGGAAGTCACTGGGTCAACAGAGGAATGGTGCTCTTACAAAAGAGGGCCCCACAGAGGTCTCGCTTCTTCTATCATGTGAGATTCTCAGGCATCAACAGCTGTCTATGAGCCAGGAAGTAGGTTGTCATCAGATATACCACATTTCCCAAGGTATATCTTGGCCATACCAGGCTCCAAAAAGATGTGAAATAAATTCTGTCATTTGTAGCCAACCAGTAGTTGCTATGTGGTTAGAGCAATCCTGTCTAAGACAGTGGAATATAGTCTATTAGAAGTGACACTTCATCTTATTTTCAGCCTTACACTTACTCAGCTTGCTTGATTGGCATGTTCCCACTTCAGTCACACCTCCTGCTCTGCTTGTTGCTAGTTATTTTGGAGTGGAGCCTTCCTTACCAGACTTTTCTACTCAAGCTGTCCTCAAGCCATGATTCTTTGGATCTCAGCCTCCTGAGTAGCTAGAATTTCAAGTATGAGTTCCTGGAAGCTGGATTTTGTTTGTTTGTTTTTGAAAAATGTTTACAACCATAGCCATCCTTCTCTAACAAGTTCATTTAGCCAGCTAACCCTACAGCCTCTTGAGAGAGAAAATAAAATGCCAGAGAAGATACTTGGCACCCCTTAACCTGAAGTGATTCTGCCTTTTTGTTAAAATTGTTATTGTAAAGCTGATACACAAAGGGATTACAGTTACATAATCAGGTAATGAGTACATTTCTTTTTGAACAGTGTCACCCCTTCACTGGATTTCTCCCAGCTTTCCCCTCCCATCCCCTCCCCTGCCTACTAACAGTTGTATTTTCCACATAATGTCTAGTGAGTATCACTGCTGCAGTTGTTCACCCTTTGTCCCACCATTTCTGTGCTCGCCCCTTACCCGCCCCAAAAGATAAACTTACAAACAAGACAAATGGTACAGAAAACAAAAACCTGGGACAAAGGCAAAAATAAAACAACAAAAAGCACCTCTGCTTCCATTTCTTGGAATTCATTTCAATAAATATCATGTTATATGATCATATGCACATAGCTATTGAGCCTTTGTGATCTTCTCTTAAGAATAGCCTCCTTTGGTCTCATCTGTGTAAAAGCCCAGAAGCCTGTATAATTTATCATGTCCAAGTGTATTTATTTTTGTCTTTTTTACCATTCAGCATGCTTACTTGTAGATGTATAGGCACATTCTAATTCCAACAAATGAAACCAGGCAGCCTATGTTGCTTTGTGTCTGGCTTCGCTTAATATAATTTCTTTCCAAGTCTTTCCATTTCCTTACAAATGGTATGATTCTGCATTCTTTTTTGTTTGTGTTTAGTGCAGGAGATTAAACCCAGAGCCTCACACTGGGAGCTAGATTCCTAGCCTCAAATTTGTATTCATTGCCACCTATTGTTTTCACTTTCACTGAGGTTAAAATGTAAATACACCTAAGCTTGGGATCTTATCCTTCTAGCTTTCTCAGGAGACCTGTGTATTATTTGCAGGTTCTTTGTTTTGCATTTCAAAAACAAAAACAAAGCAAAACACAAAAACACGATCCTTTCATGGCACATATCCTAAATTAAAAAAAAAATCTATAATCCACTTCTATTACCTCCTTACTTGTGATGGTTTGAGCATGGATTAACTTCCATTGGCTCATATTTCTAGGTACTGGTGGTACTATTGGAGGTGTGTTGGGAACTTTACATGGTGGGCCATAGAGGAATTACGGTAGAAGAATTAAGTAATTGAGCTAGTGTTCTTGGGTATATCTTGTCCTTGGCCTTTTCCTGACTCTCCCTCCCTCTTCCCCATTTCCTCCCTTCCTCCTGCCCTTCTTCCTCCTCCCTTCCTCCTACCCTCCCTTCCTCTTTGTCTCTCTCCCTCCCTTTTCCTCTCTCTCTTCCCTCTCTCTCTTCTCTCCCTCTTCTCTGCCCCCTTCCTATCAACTATGATGTGAAGAGCTGCCCCACACATTCCTGACATCATAAAGCACTATCTCTCTCTAGACCCAGAAACATGGAGTCAAGCGACCATGGATTGAGCTCTCTGAAACCGTGACCTAACGTAATCTTTCCTACTTTAAGTTGTTCCTGTTACATATTTTGTGACAGCAAAACTAATCATGTGTTCCTTTCCCTCTACAGCCAGGCTTCCAGCTGTCGAAATAACTCACTGTCTTCGTTTTCCTATCCTCACTCCTTGTGCAACAAGCGGCCCACTGCTATCTCCTCCAGGGCTCATCAGGGTCACCTTTTTCCTGAAAATTCTAATGAAAGCACGCTGTTTGTGCTCTATTTTATTTGCTCTCTCTGCAAGATTTCATATTCTTGATTATCCTGCGTTTGAAACTCTCACTTTCCTTCAGACGATGAAAATATTCTATGTTCCTCCACCTTTCTGATCCTTTGATGACAGTGGTTCTTTTTTTTTTTTTGGGGGTCCGGTCGTGGGGCCTGAACTCTGGGCCTGGGCGCTGTCCTCAGCTCTTCAGCTCAGGGCTAGCACTCTACCACTTGAGCCACAGTGCCACTTCCGGCTTTTTTCTTTTTGCTTATGTGGTGCTGAGGAATCAAACCCAGGGCCTCATGCATGCAAGGCATATACTCTACCACTGAGCCACCTTCCCAGCCCGATGACAGTGGTTCTGTGAAGCTTCTTCTCCATGCTTTTAAAGGGGGACATGTGAATTTCTGCAGAAACCTCTTTCCTCTTGTCTTTTTTTTTTTTGGTTTTGTTTATCTCTCCTCACACAGCATAGTAACCTTAAGAATATTATCCATATTCATGAGATTAATGACTATCAATCACATCTTATCTCCATGCTACAGTTCTAAGTATCTAACAGTTGCCAGCTACCAGTTTAAACTTTCAGTTATGCTTTCTCAGCCCTAGTTTTCTTATCTTTAAAATGGGAATAAAGATTGTATCTCATGCATAGGTCACTGGAAAGCATCAGTAAGATAATATAAACACTTTAATGCAGTTATAGCAGAAAAGAAGTATTGAAGTATTATGTATTTCTAATCTCTGTGATATTTAAAATAATTTAGATCTTCATTCAGTAAGGACCTGAAGTCTTCCAATCGCCACAGGAGTGAACTTGGAGACATATTGTATCCTAGCCTTAAGATAATCTCTACCCCTCACTAGTGACACTACTGCACCTTTGTGAGAGAGCCTGAGACAGAATCTAGGTGACCTGAGCCCCGATTCCTAATCCACAGATACTGTGAAATAAAAAATAACAAATAGCTATAGCTCTAGGATTCCATGACTGGATATAATTTGTTGTGCATCAAGAGAAATAACACAGTATGTGATTGGCTGCCAGCAAAGACACTCTTTCAAAGGCTGGTATCTTACACCTCCTTTATGAAAACAAAGTATAAAACAAACAAACAAACAAACGAGATCTAACAGAATTCCTTCTGATTTTCTTTTTGGCTAGGCTCAGTTCCTGTCCAGAAGAACTGGGATGCTAGATCAGAAACCTTCTCTCATATTCTGGTCTTTTAAATGGTAGAAAGACATGGAGAAGAAACCTAGGGCCTTGTTCTTGCTAGGCAAGCCCTCTACCCTGAGAGCTACACCCTCAGCCTACATTTCAGAATTCCTGGCTGCCTCTTTGGTATGAAACACACTTGATATTTGCTAGCTTAGTAGATTATCATTTTCATTAGATTTAAAAATACTTCTTACAGCCAGTGCCGGTGGCTCACGCCTGTAATCCTAACTACTCAGAAAGCTGAGATCTGGGGACAGCGATTCAAAACCAGCCTGGGCAGGAACATCTGTGAGACTCCTGTCTCTAATTAACCTCAGAAAACTGGAAGTGGCGCTGTGGCAAGTGGTAGAGCACTTGCCTTGAGCTGAAGAGCTCAAGGACAGTGCCCAGGTCCAGAGTTCAAGCCCCAAGACTGACAAAAAAAAATTTACATGGATATTATGTAAGTAAAATTCACTTTGATCATGAACTCATAGAAAGTTTAGAAAATTCAAATAGGTAAAAACAAAAACCGTCATCTAGAATCAAATAAAGCAGAAATCTACCATTAACATATGGGTGCATATCCTGTTTTTCTAAGGATCTTACATAGCTCAAGCTAATCTTCACAGGCGTCTTCCATATTGCCCCTGTATTAATACATTGAAGCCCACGACATCTCTATTCATATACATTGTTTTCCTCATTGAGCATTCAGTTACAATTCTTAACATGTCACTAAACAGTTTAACCAAAAAACCCTACAAAAACCTTCTAATGATACTTTCTTTCAGAAATCGGGTTGGGTAAATGATGAAAAAATATTAGAAAATTTGGCATATCTTAAAAAAAACCCTTATAACATACATGCACACATTCCTTTCATCTCGGCATGAAGCTAGTCCAAAGGTCAGCATTTATTGGAAGCTTCCTGTGGATCAACTGCTGGGTAGGGCATAGATCTATGTTCATGTGCCCTTCTGTGTGATCAGGATGAAAGTGGACATTCCAAGGTATCTGCCCATACATTCTTCAACACCTTAAATTCCATCCCCTCACACTTTGTGTGACCTGGCAAACACATGAGTATAATGTCCTTATTAAGTTCTGAGAATAACAGCAATCAAGACTGTGATTTAAAATCCATGAGATAGAAGAGTCAATACTCTGGGATTCTTCTCAACTGCCAGACTCAAGCATCAGTGAAATGTCAAATCACACTGCATTTTAAAATATCTTGGCATTGAATAAAAGTTTCCAATTTAAGTAACTATATTGTATTCTGTACTTTGTCATAAAACATTTATTATAGTTGATATACACTATAATTTGTAATTGTAATATCTTTGACACCTTTCATTTATAGATAATACAAGAAAATCATTCTTTATATTCTTTTGGGGGGATGCTAATACTGGGACTTGAACTCAGGGCCCTGCACTCTCTCTTAACTATTTAGCTCAAGACTGGTATTCTATCACTTGAGCAACATCTCCATTTCTGGCTTTTGTTGGGTAGTTGGAGTCTTGTAGTTACATCTTCCTGGGCTTGCTTTGAACTGTATTCCTCAGACCTCAGCTTTTTGAGTAGATAAGATTACAGTGTGAGCCACCAGCACCCAGACACTCTTTGTGTTCTTATAAACCAATTCATGGACTACATTGACTATAATATAGTCCACATTTGATATGGAACTATGATTCTGTAGTTTGACAGCAGATCTATATACTAATTTTTATTCCAATTTAATATCCATGTAATGAGAAATTTGTCTGCCTGTACACCACTGTGTCTTCAAAGTCTGAATAATTACAGCCAACCATGTGTATCATTTACATTCATTTATTTAATAAACACCTGTAACTACATAGTGTCAAAAAAAGAACTGAGTATTAGGGAGGGTAGTAACATATTAAGGTTCATGTACCATGATTCAGTGTCTTGAATTCATGATGATTCTTAAAAATATTCCTAAATTCTCCACCAGTTTTTCCAGCAGCAGGTGGGAAGCCAAAGATCTCTGAAATTCACACAATCATGGGTCTGTTCCAGAAATTTGCCATCAGGAAGCATATTTAGTGTGTGTGTGGAACAACATCATTTGTGACTCTGTAAGAATAGACTTCCCGTCTTATTTCTATTCGTTAATTTTTAGCTAAGTTAGAGATTTGAACACAGGAGAGTTCTATTAAGTTTCTAATTAGTTGAATTGGAGAGCAACATTATATTCACTGCACAACTAACCTGTAGATGTATCTTTTTATTTTGAAAGGCAGAGGATATACATGTACATATAAACACACGTGTATAGTTTGATCCAGTCTACCAACATAGCATCCAACTGCAAGCTAAATGGAAGGACTACAAAAATGCAATGATACAAACCTAGTAGTGATGGTCATGAATGTTAAAGTAGGTATCACATTTAACTTGAAAGATAACTGGTTGAATAAAACTCAATCAAATTAGTAAAATATGGACCCAATAACAAGAACTGATTTAGGTAAATAGCATTAATGCAAGTACTAACACATCCTTGTGAATGTTCATAATTTCTAATAGTCATGTGCATATGCACACATGTGTGCATGAAGGGGTGGATGTGTACAAATGTACAGTAAGCAACAGGTAAACAGAGATTTTCATACTCAGAATTGGGCATATTGATTGGTGAGTATGATTTTTTTTTTAGTGTAGCTCTGACCTTGGGAAAAGGAAAGGCTAGTTTATCAAATAAAGTATGCTAGTCCTGGAGGATCTGTGATAGCAAGATTTGCACAAAAGAGCAAAGCAGTCATCCTAGCTACTGCAGACTGGAGGCAGAGAAAGACCTTAGTGGATAAAGACAGAAATCATTACCTTAAAAGGAAGAGAACAGGGCAAAGCCATACATGAAGCAAATTTGATGAAACAATTCCTGTACTTTTCTTCCTTCCTCTTTCAATGTCTTTCACATCTTATTTTTTTCCTCTTTTCCTTTCTTACCTCAATAAGAATGTGAGGTATCATACAAATTAAGGTCACAAGTGACAAAACTGTAATATCACTTGAACAAATGCTGGGAGCAATAATCACTCCACATAATGAAGACTCAACAAACCACTGCTTTGTGCACAAAAGTACATGCTTATCTTTTAGGTATTCAGATCCAAGTGGAACATAATAGGATATATCACTCACAATAGCTAATAAGGCAGAAGACCAAATCATCAAGGAAAAGATATTTTCCCCAGCTTTGAAAACTGAGAAGTAACACCACATGGGTTTACTTTGGGGACATTTTTGAATCACAGATAATATTATAATCCTTATGGAAGAAAAAAGAAGACATCAAGTAGCTTCATATAAATAATGAATTCATAGGGGAAAAAAACCCAGCAAGGCAAGTGAAGATAAGATTTATAAAACTAAAGGAGACAGGCAGAAATAAATAATCACAAAAGGTAAGGAAGCATTAAGAAGATAAAAGTGCCTGAATCATTTTTACAATTGACCTGAACATGACAAAAACACAGATGTTAAAATGTTATAAGAGTCCATGGAACAATAACTGTCAGGGTGAATATGTCCATTTCCCCAGGAACATATCCATCATTTCATATACATCTCCCCAGCAAGCATAGCCATGACTCAGAATTCATGTTTAATTTAGTAGTCACTGAATTAAGATTATAAGATGTTTTATACAAATTCATCATGCTAGATCTAAAATACACTGGGACGTAATAAATTATACAGGTCTCTAGGCATTCACACACAGACCAAAGAAGGATACTCTTAGGAAAAAGCACAAATCACAATACCTATGTGCCTTTGATTATACAAAATAATGTTTACTATATTATGAATATATTAGAATAATATTTAGAAATGATCTCCAGAAAGGTTTCCCCTGCCCTTTTTGCTGTTTTTTTCTTTTTTGTCTTTTTGTCTATATGTCTTTGCGAGTGTAAGGTAAGGCACAGAAATGGAAGGATAAATGATAAACAAATGTAGCAATGGTACTTACTGGACACTATGTTGGAAATGAACTATAAAGCTTGTGGGTAGGGGTGGGAGGGAAAAACTAGGAGAGAGCATTGTCCAAAAGGAAATGGACTCTTTATCTGAGTTATGTAATGGTAACCCAGATGATTTTTGCATTTTCAAATAAAACTAACAAAAATTAAACAAAAATTCGTCATGCTATCTTTCAAAAGCATGATGTTCATTGTACAAAGGAGTTGCAAATCAACATGTCAGTTTATGAGCAGAACACTCCATGTAACTCCTTTCATCTCTCTCCAAATCTTACCCATCCCCAATATTTACCTAATTCCATTTTACATATGTACATTGGATATAAGGACCACATTTATGCATCTTTTCCTCTATACTCATATGAGTCCCTCCTCTTCACATCACTTCCACCTCTGATGATGCATATTCCAGCTTCCAGGAATTATTTTGTAAAATTATGTTAGTTGTTTGGAGGAGTCACATTGTTGTGCTCCTCCCATGCACATGTTTTTGTACATATGTGTATGTGTATATATGTTTACATATATGATTATAGGTTAGATCTAACTTCCTCATACATGCACTTTGTCTCAAAAGCAGGTGCCATGAGTATATTCTGTTCCTAAGCATGTTGCCTGCTGAGATACAGAGTGGGATCTGCTGTTGGTGTGGAGAAAATGTCCTGTGGCTTGAACTCAGGGTTTGTGTGCTGTTCCTGAGATATTTTGTGCAAGGATAGTGCTCTATCACTTGAGTTTTTGTATGTTTGGTGGTTAATTTGATATGAGTCTCATGGATATTCCTACTGGGACTTCCTATGAACCTTGAGTCTCAGATCTCAGACTCCTAAATAGCTATGTTTCATGCATGAGCTGCCAGTGCTGGCCAAAGATAAAGGTTTTGTAGCTAGATTTAAGTCTGAATTTTGCTATGAAACCATTGGTTATTTAACCTTGATCAAGTTAGTCAGCGTTTTGACACTTGGCCTCTCTTATTTCTAATAGCATCATGAACCACAGGACATTCAGTTAATGATGGACCACATACACCATGGTGGTCTCATAAGAATGTACCATTTAGTGTCATTCCAGATATTTTACAGTAGTGATATTTCCTAATAACACTTGTCTTACAATGTATTCCCATCCCTATTGTTAAGTGACCAAGGCTTATAGAAAATGCTTATAGTGCTAAATACTTGTTGACTATTAAAAAAATTGTGCACATAAAGTGCCAAGCAAGTTTCTAGGCAAGTATTTCATAATGAGCTTGTCCTCTACTCTATTCTAACGGCATAGGAACACCATATCATAAGTAGATAAATGAAATGTACTTCTAGTAAAGAAGAAACCAGAAACCAATGGGAAAGAAAAGAATTTCAAAAATAGTTACACTGTGAAAACATCTTTAAGAACAGTCAATGACTGAGTAGAGAAATTGTGAAGCATTACTCAGCCATTAATAAGAGTGAAATTATGTTGCTGGCAAGAAAAGAAGTAAAGCAAGAGATCATTGTGTTGAACAAGACAAGGTCAGGTCAAAGAACCAATGTGACATATTGTGCTTCTATGTCAAAATTTTACCTGTGATGATAATAATAATAACATTAATAAAATAATAGGACATGAGCATTAAAGGGAGGGCTGTCTATGGGGATATTCACCCACAGAAGCAGAAAGGGGAAAGAAAAAGTACTAGGGGTGAACATTACTGTGGTTTATTACATATAAAATATGTTTATTTATATGCATATATGTGTGTATATATGGAGAAAGCATAATAAAATCCAATAAATATTTTCAATTGAGTTTAATAGGGAGGGATATATTGTTTAAGGTACTATGTAAATATTACAGCATGACCCCTTTCTACTATTAATATGTGGTAATTAAAATAAAAAGGAATTTCCTAAATATTTAACACAATGAAAAAAAAACAAACCTAAAGCTATAAGTACACAGCTTCATGTCATTGGGATGCATTAATTCATAAAATACTTTAAAACTTTCTAGTATCACTCTGGAAAATATATGAATTAAACTCTCTATGTTTCCATATCAGTCTGATAAAAGAAAGGCCTATGAGCTAAGTCATAAAACCAAGGTTGTATGAAAATGTGGTATGGTTGGCAGTGAAAGTTAATAGAAAGTTACCATAGTTCTAGAAAGGTGCTATTATTTTATTTTATTTTTTTTGTTGGTAATGGGGTTTGAACTCTGGGCCTGGGCACTGTCCCTGAGCTCTTCAACTCATGGCTAGCATTCTACCACTTGAGTCACAGCGCCACTTCCGGCATTTTCTGCTTATGTGGTGCTGAGGAATCCAACCCAGGGCCTCATGCATGCTTGGCAAGCAATCTACCACTGGCCAACTTCCCAGTCCTGAAAAGGGCTATTTTTGAAGATGAAATATGTTGCATAGGCTCATGGGTTGAAGTCTTGATTCCCAGCTGGTAGTTCTATTGAGTGATGATTGGATCATAGGTGCTAACTTAATTGATGGACTAATCCATTGACAAATTCATAGCCTAATTGGCGTTTAAGAGAAGTTGCCTAGGGCTGGGAAGGTGGCTCAGTGGTAGAGTGCTTGCCTTGCATGCATGAGGCCCTGGGTTCGATTCCTCAGCACCACATAAGCAGAAAAAAAAAGCCGGAAGTGGCGCTGTGGCTCAAGTGGTATAGTGCTCGCCTTGAGCTGAAGAGGTGAGGGGCAGTGACTAGGCCCAGAGTTCAGGCCCCACGATCGGACCCCTCCCACAATAAAGAGAAGAAGTTGCTTAGGTCAGTTGATTTGTGCCCTGAGGAATAAATCTTTTTCTAGATCTTCTTTCATTCTCTTTCTACCTCTGCACTACCATGAGGTTAAGTAGCTCCTCTTCATCAAGTACTTTCTTCCCTTATGTTCTGCTTCATCAGACTACCAGGGTTGGAGACCATGAAACTGTGAGCTAAAACAAAATCACTTTCCACATTCTAACTTGGTCATGTATTTTGTGACAGTGGCAAAAGGCTGACTGAAACAAAGGCAAGAATATAGCCAAAAAGATTCTTTATCAGCTATAGATTGAAATATATTGCATATTATTGAATATAAGTCGTACTTTAATGATCTCTGCCTTTGGCAAAACGCCATTGCCTCACAAAAATTTTCAGTGTTCACATTTTACCCTAAGAAATTCCAAAGGTTCTTCTGTGATAATAAGCAATATTTATACCCTGGCAATAAGCTTAACTTCAGTTTCCCAAATCAAATTGAAAGTCTGATCTCTTCATTCCTAATAAATATAAATCAAATTTGGTCATTCTCTTATTCTCTCTCTGCCACTGAGACTCACCAGTTTTCATAGAGTTCTCTTTTATTTTCATTAAAATAAATCTCCATAATATGGTAACCTTACTAGTTCAGTTCCATAACATTATTTTAAATATTTTCCTGATCTATTTGTTTAAACACAAGATACTTCAATATTGCTATATCTTAACTCAAGCTATCCACACAACTTTTTTCCTGTAATTATTTAAGGGCATTTTCTTTTATAAAGTTGTAAGAACTGTGTCTCATAATATTTGTGATTACTTCCCAATAGACCATAAAACTCTCCAATGCACTAAAGTGAGCTACAAAATAGTAATTCCTTCAATTCAGTTGCCAATAGCTTCCTACTGTCCTTAAGAGTTGTGTAAGGCTAGAGTCTAGTGGCTAATTCAATGGTTTGTTGTTCTCTTGTAGAAGTAGTCTTCATGCTGATGAATCAAGTGTTGAAGTGTAATAGCACATTCTAGGTTAAGCCACACAAAGCTCTTTCACAGAGTCAATGAAAGCCTAATCCTAATGGAAAATCAAAAGGATGGCACCTACATTTTCAACAAAACTTATAATTCAGGCCATATTTTGGTTGTTAAGGAAACATCAATGACCAAAACAGGCAAAAGAGTCCATATTCCATTGGAAGACACAACTTCTTTTCCTTTTCTTTTCTTTTTTCTTTTTTGGTCATGAGTCTTGAACTCTGGTCCTGGTCACTGTCCCTCAGCTGTTCAGCTCAAGCTACCACTTGAGCCACAGTGCCACTTCCAGTTTTCTGGTGGTTTATTGGAAATTAGAGTCTCACAAATGTTCCTGCCTGGGCTGGCTTTGAACCGTGATCCTCAGATCTCAGCCTCCTGAGTAGTAGGATTACAGGCATGAGCCACCGGCAATACAAAATTACACATTAGTGTGTTTATTCTATATTATATGTCTTTTTACCAATGTATACATTAGACTTAATTTTAATAACATTTTATGACAAATGATTCCTGTGAAAGTCATATTGTAGACCTGTAAAAAGTACACTGGCATATTATAAAGCAAGATGCTCTGTGGAGAAAAGAATGTGTGATGGAGAGTAGGGTAACCTTCTTGCGATTTTATATAGTGGCAGAGAAATGTCAGAGTAACTGAGAAGCAATATTTGTTCAGAAGGTGATGGAGATGAGATTAAAAGCCATATAAGTCTTCATAGGAGGAGCATTCTAAGCCCAAAGGCTAACAGATGCAAAGCCCTGAGATAAGGGTTTCCTTCCTGGCAGGTAAAAGGCCCAACAAAAAGGCTGTTATGGTTATAACAGTGATCTCTGAAACACCCAGTTGAAGGTGAAGTGGTGCAGTGTCAGGAATCAGACTGTGTAGCACATCTTCATCTTTGTGCTGAGTGAGATAGAGAGCCACTGGTGAATTTGCCACAGATGTATCATCAGGAGTTGAATTCTAAACCATGCTGATTACTCAACTCTTGATTCCTGTGAATGTGACTTATTTGGAAATTGGTCTTTCACAGATGCAATTAAGTTAAGATGTGGCTATAGGATGGATCCTAATCCAATATGTTGGATTATCCTTGAAAGATAAAACCTTATAAGATAATAAATGCCATTAAGAAAACACTCTGTGAAGACAGAGACACTAGAACATCATATGAAAGAAAAACAGTTGGGAATAATGCAGCTGGGTTAAGTCACATAACCACTTCTTTAAAAAAATCATTGGGTAGAGTTGTTAACAGTATTTAATATAGTCTGGACCTTTTAGTCTCTCTATGTGGGCTAGTAATATGAAGGATAGTGCAAGTACTTAAAGAGAACAAGGACAAACAAGAACAATGAATAATGTTTCTAGAAGAATAGACAAGAAATGACCAGACAAAATCACTGATGACTAGAGAGAAGGTATGTATACTGGGTTCATGAAAAGGTAAACGTGCTTTAAAACTAGCGTATGATCTTCCAACTGCTCACTGAATTTCATCTAGTGTCCTTTCTGTGGATGTATTTTATGTTTCTCTCTGAAGATTCATACTATTTCCAGGCTGGCTAGAAGCAGATTCAGTAGGTATTAGAATAGTTTATTTCTCCAATCAAGATTAATTCTCCTCAGTTTTGTGAAACCGTATTGCGGGAAAAAGAGCCACACTAGAGCTCATAGCTTATAGGACCTGTCTAAAGAAAGCCGTGATGGTCTCAGCCTCAATTCCACTTTTCCTGGCAATTGATCAGCTTGCTAATCAAGAGTTTACCTCTTCAGTGACGCCATGACTTAAAGTAGGGGAATGATTTATCATTCAAAAAGGCTATTTTTAGGATTCTGACCAATGTAAGCAGACAGATAAGAAAGTAGACATATCTTAATTGTAAGTTACTGGTGTTGAGCCTTGAAAAATTATAAACTATGTATCTTTAATACTGTGGGAATGTTGGAATGATACTTATGTTGCTAGATATTTTTTTAACATGAGAAAAGGCTTAGCCCATAGAAGTTAATGTTCCTTGACTTAAAAGATTTATGGTTCAAAATTAAACTAGAGTGACAAAATTAGTCATGCTCTATTTATTTTAGACAAAAACATTGTCCTATGGCTTGATAACTAACCATACTATTTCCAAACTATTCCAGTTCTATAATACTAGTGAATTCTTCTAGTTGATTCCAAACCACTATCACTGCCACCAACAAGAAACATCAAATTCACTGTTAAACCATGAGATTTGCTAAAATTTCAAGGCTATTCTACTGCATACCATAACCTGAAATGATTATAAAGGGGTTCAAGCTATATTTTAGATAAAGTATCCTTCTCTTATTAAGGTAATTAAGTTGATAGCTCTCATTTCGTTATATATATATATATATTCTACTAATCATAATAGGTATATTTGAATTATTCATATGGCATAATAGGTTTTATTAATTTAATATTAAATATTACATAATGTTTGCTTGAATTATTTCACTCACCAAACATTTTTGTGACTATCTAATGTTACATACCATGTAATTAATAACCAGTATTTTCTTCTGAGTGTTAATTTGTTATTTACAAGAAAACAAGCAAGACATGATTGGAGAAGATGCAAAAATGCAAAAATAATCTAGCTGGAATTACTGCAAAAATAATGGGGTCAACATTTCTAAAAAAAATAATGTGATATGCCTTCTCTGAGCTCAGATTTTTAAGCAATTTCAGCACTCAATCAGAGGAAAAACTGATTTCGTAGGCATCACAGATTACATGCACATCCATACAGAATTTTCTGTTCTTGTATATCTGATTTGGAAGTTTAAGTACAGATAGAAAAGAAACAAGAATTTCTAGTGAAGGTTAATATTTTGCCTGGTAGTGCTCCCTACTAAAAAGCATTTTACTAAGTTGTATTCCCATGATGTAACCATGATTAATGTCTTAGTTTGGGATGCTAGAACAAAGTATCAGACTGAATCTTTATAAATCATAGGAATTTATTTCTAATCATTCTGGAAACTGGAAGTTTGAAATCAGAGTTTTCAGCATGGCTGAGTTCTAGAGAGGATTCTTTACTGGGTTGCAAAGTAGAAGCTTCTAGTAAATTCTCCTCATGGAAAAGAAGGAAGAGAGCTCTCTGAATCCTTCTTTTAATTATAATAATCCTAATTGAGGGGACGCCCCATTCATGATTTAATTACCTCTCAAAATCCCCACTTTCTCCTATCATGGTATTTGTAGACTTAAAACATATGGAGTTTTCTTTGTGTGTGCCAGTCCTGAGATTTGAACTCTAGGCGTGAATGCTGTCCCTGAAGTTTTTGGGCTTTTTTTTTCTCAAGGTTAATACTCCACTTAAGTCACAACTCTGCTTCTGGTATTTTTGGTGGTTAATTAGAGATAACAGTGAAAGAGGGAGAAAAATGAGGGAAGGGGTAACGAGTTAGACAAGAAATGTAATCACTACTTTACTTATACTATAACCCCTCTGTGCATTACCTTGACAATAAAATGTAAAAAACAAAAAGTCTCACAGATGTTCCTGCCTGGAGCTGGATTCAAACCAGGAAGCTCAGATCTCAGCCTCTTGACTAGCTAGGATTATAGTGGCCTGCGAATGTGGATATTTTAAAGTCACAGTCAGTCTAAAATCAATAGTTCTTGAGTCTTCTCCCCTCATAAATGATACACTGAGATAATTTTGCCTGTGTCGTTTGAAAAATTCTGGAGAAAGATTCTGATTAGCCAAGCTTGAGTTAGTTGCTCACGTCTGGGCCAATTATCTATGGTCACTTCACATGAACATCCTTCCAATCAGGTGTAGGAACTATTCTCAGAGAAGAAGTCAGGCATCTAATATCGGTGTCTTTTATAGTTTTAAAAATGTGAGACAAAATCGTAAGTCAGAATGTTGCAGTGTTTTACAAAGGAGCAAAATGTCTATTTCCTTCTTTCCAGGCATGGTAGCTATTATGGACTATCCCTAGTTGAATATTACATATACACCAGTAAAGTGCATATACTTGTTTTCTTATAATAAGGGAACTAAAAGAAAAGTGTTATATAGAATGCATTTATATATCTACAGTCTAGAATCTGGGCACTGTCATGTGATGCCTTTAATGCAATGTCACTTACATCATTGCTGAGTAATTCTAAAAGTGTCCACTAACACTTAGAGTAAGCAGCTGTACACATTCTCTGTTTAGCCTACTTTGGACTTAATGAAAGGTAATTTAATTGTAGTATCTACAACAAGGTAGCTGGTAATGTTACACAAGAAAAGAAAGCTTGCTGCTGCTTTTGCAACCCACTGAAACTGGTACACAGGTAGTCAAAACTTTGAGAAATTATGATTTAAAAATTTGAAGGAGGCCTTTCCATTGGAATGAAAGCATTAGGATGTGTAAAGTGTATTACTTAACTTACAAGAGAAGAAATATGTAGATCTATATCTTCAGGTAAGCTTTGAAGCCTTTAAGTATGCAGAAAATACAGGTGCTCTTTTGAGTGGAAAAAGGAGAGCGACATATTTGAAGAAACAAAGGAATACAAGCACAATTTGAGTAAGTTTTTAGCATCTTTTGAAGTATTCCTTTAAGGAACATTCCGGGGATAAGAGAGGGCAATGGAGCCTATTAGGATCAAACTATCATGTATGTTAGTGAAATATTCTGATAAGTTATGTCATCTATATTTGTCATTATTCTCATGAACCCCAAACCCTTTAGAATTCTAATCATGCCATGGCAGATTAGGAGTCTGAGAGCTATGCTTTGCTGTCTGCTTTGCAGATGTGATTTAACCCTGATTACCTTGATTTGTAAGAGTATTTAGCCCTAGAAGCATTTAAGATCATAACTGTCTACTGATATTTGATTGGATATTAGAGAATTATCTCTGATGGCAAAAGCTGAGGGAGCTTACATCTTATCAAAATAGAAGGTCATTGTATGTGAGAGAAACATAGTGTAGTGTCTGTATTATCTAGTCACTTGGTTTCTAAAAGACTAACATATGTAAATTCCAGCCAAAGGTGAGCAATGTTAAATCCTAGATTAAAGAGCTAAATTATGAAAGATCCAGGTTGTCAGTTGGCTACACGACCACCTAAAATTGTCTACATTTCTTATCTGAGAATGGAAATAAACTTCTGTCTTGTTTTGATGAGCATTTTTTTCTCTTACAGCCCAGAGGAATATTGGCTAAATATCATATGTGGATAATCATTTGAAGTTCAGTTTGGGCTTTCACAAACTATTTTCCCTCGCTAATGAATAATTACAGATTCTGATCAGAGAAAAGGGCTTTCATTGAGAGGAGAAAAAAATAGTTACTCTGATTAAAAGTACACACATACCTTACATACTCCCCCTGTATGTAATACTTATGACTGAAGTATGTTTAATTGCACAAAATTCTTGTTCATACCTCTGTGCCTCTGCTTATTTTTAGATATCTAATTGGAAACAGTAAGTTGATAAATGGTACCTGGAGTCTACAAGGCGTTAATACATATTGTTCACTTTCCTTGTAGTTCAATTTTATTAAAGTACCTCTCAAGCACTTAATATATTATATTGATGTATAATAATAATGTTAGTGTTAGCATTAGGGCACAGTGTTGTTTCGGGTAATTTCAATGGCAAAATATGAAACACGATAGATCTTTTAATTGCATACATTTGTGTGTGTGTGTGTGTGTGTGTGTGTGTGTGTGTGTGTGTCTGTGTGTGTGCATGTATGTGGGTTGGATTTCTATAGGGAGAACAAATTGACTGGCTATTCTGTTCAAAAACTGATCATTTTTTTTAAACCAAACTGGTTTTTTGAAGTAATGGGATTTGAAATCAGGGCTTTACGCTTGCTGTGCTGGTACTCTACCACTTGAGTCATACCTCCAGACCTACTTTTTGCTGCTTTTTTTGGAGGTTATTTCCTGTCCAGACCAGCCTCCAATCTTGGTCTTCCAGATTTAGGGCCTAGCTTTCCCCAGACTTTCATATTTTTGATAATCTTAGTATTTGTCTTATTCATTTGAAAAGGCTCTTTTGGTCAGGAATTTTAAATGATATTAAAATATTTTAGCTTTTCTTCAATTTGATTAGATATTCAGATTTTTTTCCATTTTGAAGTTCTTAACATTTTGCAAGTATTGATTTATTGCCTAATTTAATAGCACCAAAGACATCAGTGAAATATTATTCCAAAACCACTTTATTATTCAAGGACTGCTTTGTATAATAGCATCTGTGCTCAAATGTCATCTGTGAAGCTGTCTTATCCTTAAAAAAAAGGTGTTAAATATAATTGTGTAGAAGAGAAAGCATGGGATTTATTTTTGTGGAAGGCTCACCTTAGACAAATATTGACAAGAGTCATGGATTTCCTGGTGATAGAGTAGGGTTGTTTATATTCTAGATCAAATAGAGAAGATTCTGACCATCAGATTAAGAAAGATTTGGGCGCAAAGCTTGAGCTTAACAGAGGTAGCAGCTAGAAAGACTGCTACCTTCCCATTTGATTAAATTGTATAAACAACCATTCTTTTCATGCCATCATCAAAAAAATATTTGATTTCCTTTTTTGTCCTTTCTATTTTTCTTCATTTTTGCCTTTATAATTTAATATGTTTGTGGTCACATCCTGTGTGTCATGCACTCATTTGACTATTGCTAGTTTTCAGTTAGGATGTTTCATATGTTGACGCATTCTCTTTTGCAACTTCTTCCTCTGTATCTTTCTACGCCTCTCAAGTTGTGGAAGTGAAGTCTAATATTTGTTCTATCACTACTGCGTACATATCTGCTGCTACCTTTAACATTATTATTTATACAGCTCTTTTAATTCTATACATTTAAAAATATTTCATCACTTTTCTGAATATGGTCATTAAATATAGGAAATGGATTGAGTAGTTTCCATCTTGTCTTCCTTCTAAAGAAGACCCTCCTGTCACAATTTGCCTAGAGTCTTTCTAAAACTAAGATATGAAAGGGCTCAAATGTCACCTCCCATGGGAGCTTGTGAATGTCCTGTATTAGGGAAACCCAAGCAGCTTAACTTGAGCACATGAAGTCATTTTTGGTTAGAATTTAGCAAGAACATTGTCACCTTCCCACTCTGCATAGTGTGTGCGTGTATGTGTGTGTATGTGTGTGTGTGTGTGTGTGTGTGCTGGTCGTGGGGTTTGAACTCAGGAGCTGAGTGCTAGAGCTCTATCACATGAGCTCCAATTCTGGCTTTTGTTCCTTAATTGGAGATCAGAGTCTCATGGACTTTCCTGGCTGGCTTGAAACCACTATCCTTACAGCTCAGCCTCTTGAGGATTACAAATAAGTGTACAATCTTCTTGAGGATTACAAATACGTTTAGCCCCCTTTCATTTATTTAAAAATATAATGACTATGTACAAAGTACTATGATACAAAGTAGTCTTTCCTAATTTAGAGAAATAAAACGTAGAATTTGCATTCGAGAAAATTCTCATAATTTGAGAAGGCATATGGTGAGCTGCTGCTTAAAAAGAGTAAGAGATATGTAAAATGTTGTTGCAGAAATGTTATCAAAGGGCAATGGGGAGTGACAGAATACCTGCAAAATCAACTGAAAAAGGAGGAAAGCTTTTTTATTTTTTCCCTCAAAGTTGCAGAAGTTTTGGTCTGAGGCTGGTTGACTTTTTTTCATTGACTTCTATAGTCACAGGAAGCAAAGAGGGGGTGGGTGGGGATGAGTTAGGGCCCCATTAATACCTCTAAAGATATATCTTAAGTGATATAGTGTCTTTCTACTTCTTAAAGGTTCCATCATATCAGCAGTACCTGGGGACCAACTTTTAACACATGCATGATCCAAAACATAGCAAGAAGATAATGGAAGAAATAATTTGTATATACACACACAAATAGTTTACTTATGTCACACCTTTAAAATATGACTTTTTAGTTGATGAGAAAAGCTTTTTGGGCAACTTGGCACTGGAATTTGAGTCTTGAAGAATTAATAAGATTTTGTTAGCCACGTGTAGACAAGTGAATGGATAAAGGTTCTCTTAATTCTAAGATGGTTTTCTGCTCTTCAGATACGCTGAGGTGGATGTTACTCCTAGTACAGCTCTCATAAGTAGTGAGGACATGCTGACTGTACACAACTAAATACAACGCGGGAGTGTGCCTATGGATAGAACGTGCTTACTGGGTGCATATAACAAATTGTAATAACTTGAGTACACTTAAATAGAAAAAAACAGAACCTTAGCCAATTCAAATTATGAAATTTTAGAGCAGGGAAAGACCTTAGGACTTGCGTCTTTAAAACAATCCCTTTCACAAAGAAGTCACAAGAAGGCTCAGTTGTTGAGCAAGGTCACCACCAGTCCACTTGGGCAACCTTTCTCTCTCATCTGAAGGCCTAGATTTGGGATGGGGGGGCACGATTTTATATCTGTTAAGGTCATTTTCATGGAGGTTAGGAGATCCTTGAATCTCCAGGACTCATTTTTTTAGAGAAGGATCCTGTAAACTCTTCAGTAAACTTGTGCTTTGAGGTAAATTGGGAAGGAACATAACATGAGCCAAAGGCAGGAAATGCTTTGGGAGTCAGTATCTGCGAAGTGAAAATAGGGAATAATCTACACTTGGGGGGGAAAAAAACAATACTCATATTGGCAGGACTCACAGGTTGGGATACTTAATTCACCTAAAGGAGAGCCGGGGAGGAATAGGATTAGAGAGAGGGAGGAAAAAAGGAGGGAGGGAGGGAGAGAGAGAAAGAGAGAGAGAGAGATAGAGAGAGAGAGGAAAGCGAGCGCTAGCCAGCCAGCCAGCCTGTGTTTCCCAGCTAGAGAGGTACCCTTTGTCTGACAAACCCTGAAAAGGAAGCCTCTTGCAGCAGCAGCCCAGTACTTCCCACCTCCAAGGGTCTGCCTAGCTGCTAGGTGGAGCCCGCGCCGCGGAGCCCGCGCGGGACTCCAGATCCGGGTTTTGCCGACTGCCCCCTTTCCCTGGCTCGGGCCCCCCTCCCGGACTCACGGAGCTCTCGCCCGTGGCCCGCGGGTGGCTCATTCTGGCCTCGGTTGCTTCGGCCGCCGAGCGCAGGCTGCGCGGCCCCGGCGCGCCCGCGCTCCGACCGGCTGTCAGCGCGCCGCCGCTCCGCCTGCTCGCAGGGCATCTCGCGCTCCAGTTCCCCGGAGCGGGGATGCGGATGCTGCGGCCGGTCCGGGAGGAGGAGGGCGCCGCCGCCGCTGCTGGCATTTCCCGGACTGCTGGTTGCCTGGGCTCCCGCAGCTGCCGCCGCCGCCGCCGCCTGTGACTCGCCCCCTCCCCTTTCTTTCTTTCTTTCCTTTGTATTTATTTTTTCCCCCCTTCCTCCGGGGAAGAGGGGCGTTGAGCGCGCGCGCGGGAGCTGCACGCAGCTCTGCTTCTGGCAGGAGCTCGCTCGGGTGTGTGCGCGCGTGTGTGTGCGTGTCCGGAGAGCGCCCGAGCCCCCGCTCGCTTTGGGGGAGTCGAAGAAGAGAAAGCACCGAGGACCAGGAGGAGGAGGAAGAGGAGGAGGAAGAGACGGAGGCGGTGGCTCGGAACCCGGGCCGCGCGATGAAGCTCCCGCATGCCCGCAGCTGCCCGGTTCCACCGGCGAGCTAATCAGCCACCTCCCGGGCTCGGGGCTCGCCAGCCCCGGGGGACGCAGCCCTCGGCGCCCCGGCGCCCGCTCTGCCCGCGCGTCCCCGCCGTGCTCCGGGGAAGGAGTTTGCGTGGCTTCGGCTCTGGCTCTGGCTCTGACTCTGGATTTCGGCGCGGGCTGCGGGCGCTCGAGCAGACCCTGGGTTGGGAGAGAACCTCGCCGGGAGGAGGAGGAGGAGGGAGAAGAGGAGGAGGAGGAGGAAGAGGAGGAGGGCTCGGCGGAGCCACCCCTGGCCCTCACGGCTCCCCCTACCTATCCCCCAAGTCCCGCTCTGAGGCGGAAAGGGGAGGACGGGGAAGAAGAAGAAGAAAAAGACCGAGCCGGGGGGTGGGGTGGATGCACCGGGTATAAAGACCGGCTGGGGGGGGATGGTGGAAGATTTTTGGTCTCGGCAGCGTCTTTGCTTAAGCGGCGGCGGCCACAGCAATTGCGAGTGGAGGAGAAGCAGCCCAGATATGACTGTCGCATGTTAATCGCAGCCGCTCGGGTCCCTGGGCTGCTGCTGCTGCTGCTGCTGCTGCTGCTGCTGCTGCTGGAGACCCAGCCTCACTTCGAAGTTGTGCAACTGTGGACTGGGAGAGACATTTGAACCCTGGTTTGTTTTTTAAAATATTATTATTATTATTTTTATTTTTCCTCTTGGCCCCCTCTGGTCCCCTTGGAGCGGGTGAAGCGAGGAAACCTCAAGCCAGAGAAGCATTGGGGGGAGGTTTCTATCTCCCCCCCCCCACCTCCCGCCCCGCGCCCCTTCCACCCCACACCTTCCTCTTTTCCTATGGCTGTGTAAGCTGAAGAAAGGGAAGACTTTGTGTTGTTTCCTTGATTGGCTTCTCCGCCCTCCGGCTGCCTGCCCTGCGTTTTTGGTTCTCCTCCTCCTGTGCCGCGCGTGGTGGGGGTGTTGTCTTCGTTGGGGCTGGTCCATCGTTTTGCCCCGGGCTCCATGGCTGGATTGTGGAACATTGCACCCGCTTGCAGGTTGTTGAGCTACTGATGGGACGGACGATCGCAGGCACCGGCGGTTCCGGAAGGTAATGTATTCTTCACACTCTGGCTTGATCGTGTTCGCCCCGCTCGGGCGCCAGCGGCGGCGGGCGGATAAGCTGAGGGCGGGGGTTGGGGGGTGCGGGGTTCACGCACCTCACCCTTCCACTCACACATTCGCCTGCACACACGCGCGCGCGCACACACACACACTCACACAACTGATCGTGATGCGGGGCGGGAAGGGAGTCTCTTGGCTGGGGGGGGGGGCGCAGGGGTTCGAGGTTTTCCCAGCCATTGGCGATTTGGCGGCCGAGCGGGATGAAGGGAAGAGCGGAGCGGGCGCCTTCGCAGTCGCAAACGCCGGGGGAATAGGAACAGCTTTTACCCCGGGAATGTTCCCTCCCCTCTCACTCCAGTGCCATCCTCTGGTAGGGGCAGAAAGCAGCCGAAGGACGCTCCCTCCACCCACCCCCTTATCCCCATCCCCACTCCCCAAGCTGGGCTGGAGCCCTTGCCACTCCAGGCGGGAACGGGCTGGAGGACCCACTGAGGAGCTAAGACCCGAGGTGATGGAGGATGCAGGGTGGTAAGCCCGGGCGCTGTCTTCCCTCCACGAGGTGGCCACGCTTGCCCAGGTCGCGCCCCTGAGCGGTGGAGCAGCTCAGCTCAGCCTGCACCCCTCCTGTTCGGTCCCCTTCACGCCAGTTCGGCTTAGACCTGCGTGCCCAGGCTTTGTTAGGTTGTGGCGAGAGAAAGCTGCCTCTTTGGTGGGTGGCTTGGGGCTGAACGGTGCTGGTAGTGAGGCACTGGGCGGTGGGGAGGGTGGTGGTAAGTGAATCAGTGCGGGCTGCGGCGCCTGCCCGGGGTGGGGTGGGCAGAGCATTGGGTGGCCGGGTTACAGGTAGGAGGGTAGGCATCCTGGCGCTTCTGTCGGGAGATGGGAAGTCTCTGGGTAGCAGAGGAGACTCAACTGCTGGTCCTACGTCGGAGGTCGCAGGCTGAGCATGCCAGGCAGCCTGCAGCATAGGTGTGTGTGTGTGTGTGTGTCTTCGGGCCAGGGGTTAGTTGACAATGGGGTCGTCGGCCTTGTGCGTGTCTGGATGTGTGCGTTCGTGCGCCCCCCGGGATGGTAGGGAGCTCTGATCGGGGTGGGAGAGCTGACGCCAGTTGAGCTGAGGTTGTGCACGCAAATCGCCTGGGATTCGTTTAACTGGAAAATCTGGTTGAGGAGGCTGAGGGGCCCTCGGAGAGGTGGTGAAGAAGCCTCCTCTTCCTGCTCCCCAGCCGCCTGGGAAGCGCTGCTGCCCCAGATGGGTGCGACGTGTGTGAGAGTCACTGGGGTTGCACTCGACGCCTCCCAGATGGGCTGTGAGGAGGACCTCCTAGAGTAGTCCTCTCATGCCCATTTGAAGTCGTCCAGTGAAACCCGTGTAACGTCTGGCCACTTCTCTTGCTCGGCTTGAAACGTGTGTTGTCTGTATTTATGGCTAGGGATCTAGCAGTTGGGCGAACTCTAGGCGTGCTAGCCACCTTCCCTATGTCGTGTCTCCTCCCTGCGTCTCCATGTGTCCCTGTCTGCAGTGGTTAAGGAGCATTGTAAACAACAGTGTAAGCACCCTTGCCCCAGTCTTTTCGAGCTGAACCTGCTGGTGTCTGTGGTGTTTACTTTCCTGGGTGGAGTATAAGACTTTTTGCACCTCTCATTTTTACATCCTCCCAGGCAGCTGCTGAGGAAGGAGGAGACGCATAGACTCTGGCAGGAAGGGAAAAAAGATGCCTTCTGTGTTGTGCTCCAAAGTAAATAGGCTGTCTGCTAATTTTAGTGTCATCATCACTAGTTAAAGAATACCATGAGGAGAATCTGCAAAGAAACACTTCTTTAGCGATTTTCTTTTTCAATGTGGAGAGTGTCCTGTATTTTTCTCTAGGAGCGATCAGAGCTTAGCCAGATTTCCCTAATAAATTGTTCAATCTGCAGTGGCACTAACTGATCTGGAGTTCTGTTGCCTGAATTATCTGAACGAGGATTGCAAATAGTACTGCTAATTCCTTTATACTATCACCCAAAGCGGGTACCAGATCATTTGTGAAACTGATAGGTATTTGTGTTGAAATCCCTCTTAGCATTTTTGAGTCTAATCTTCTCTTTTTAAAGTAACCAAAGAGAAGTCAAGAGCATGTAAGGATAAATATTTTTTCCCAATGTTACTTTTGCAAAGAGAACTGCTTTTAGACTATAATAAATCATCAAACCCTTTAATTCTAGACTAAATGTTTTGGTGAATATCGCAAATGGCTACAGTCTGATTAGATTTTAAAAAGTTATATAAATCAGTATTTTTAAAAATCATTCCTCCTCCTCCTCCTCCTCCTCCTGCTTCTGCTCTTCCTTCTATCTTGACCTCTTGGAAAGCTTATGTTGCAGGAGAAAACTCCTGAATCAGTGATGCCTGATTTTGATTAAGTTTTTATGAGAGATTGCTAGTGGCGACCCTAATAGAGAACTTAGGTAGTTATGATTTCAGTCATGAAAATCTAGCTACCTGTCTCTGTTTCATTTGTCTTTACACTTGTAAATGTTTTTGAGGATTTGATTGCTTTGCTCCCATTTTAGAAGGTCTGATCACTGTGATTCCCAATCCTTACATACTAAAAAAAAAAAAATCATCAGATCTTTTCTTTGTTTCCTAGCAGCATGCAGTTTGAGGCTGTCATACATTCCACAGGTCCTGATGTCATTAGAGCTGTATCCGTCAGTGCATTGCACTGTCTTTAGCTGAAGGTGAATGTGGCAGTGTTTGAATGCCATTCCATAGCATTACTTTTTCACTAAATATTCAATGACCTGCTCCATTGGACTGTACGATTGACTGGGTTATTATATACTGGGCAGGAGGAATGTTCAGGAGGAAGGGTTATATGAACAATTTGATTTTTTTTTCCAGATAGAGATGTTAGGCTGCATCAGGCATTCCTGGGCAGAGAAGTGGTAAGCCAACCTGTGATTTGTCTGATGAGTAAAATGCTTTTGATGTTTGTTGAGGTTGAATAGAGTGATGATTCCCCTTCAAATTAAGAGCCTTCTTCAAGTATATGAATGGAGGGTCTTTCAGAAGTGATTTTCTTATTAATGTTCTTGTACATCTTGCAGATTTAAATATTCCTATCCTGAGGGAATAATAGCAAGTATGGGACTTCCTGGCTCCAACTGCTGTGTCTGGCAATGTTTCTAGTATGCAGGATAGGCAAATTGCTTTATGGACTTGATTTACCTTTGATTCCCTTTGCAAATGATACCCAAGGAAATCATAAATAGTAGATTTAAAAGATTATAAAATCATAATGATTGAAGTCAATGAAATGATATAATACAAAACTGTATTGTTTCTCAGATTTGATTTGGACCACTTTTAGATTTGATTGAAACTCTCTTTGAAAAGGACTGTTAAGTAGAAGTGACAGTTACTGATAAAAATGGGATATATGGGCTCAGAAATCAGCAAGGTACACTGATAGCAATTTTTATATTTAGGAACAAATTGTGATTTAAAGAAATGTTGTGCTGTTTTAATTTAGTATGGTCTGAATCACGATGAGAACACTGGGAATTACAGCAAGAAAATCCTTCTTTAAGTTTGGCAAATGGCTATTTTTGCCTTTGATTAGTTACATTTGCATTCCATTCAAAATATGCATTTGCTCTCTTTGAGCTGAACTCTCAAGACTGAGGCTATATTGTAACTCAGGATTTGTTTGCCCCCAAGGACATGTAAACACTGACACTACTGTTGCATTTAGGTCTTTTGCTTTTATGCAAATTCATTTGTTTAAAGAAGACCATATTTTATAATAAAATAAAACAGTCAAGTGTAAGGTCCTCCAGATACTATTCCTTTGTTATCTCTCTCTCTCTGTCTCTCTCTCTCACACACACAATCACACACACATGCATGCACACATACACACACACACACACACACACACAAATACATGTTTATCCATGCAGAGAAGAGTCCAAATTTTTCATTCATTGTGATTTTTGTATTCATGCTTATTGGCAGTTTAGAAAGTAGTTTTTGTATCTTCATAAATAGCATGCATGATTACTAAGATGTATAGGTTTTCTCCAAATATTTAATATTTTATCCTGGTCTGAGTAACAATAAAATCACTCTTCTATATCCAAATAAAATATTTTAATTGTGAAATATTCTAATGTTATCACCCCCCATAAATTATTCAAAAGAAAATGAGTTAGCTTTTTCCAATGTACTTGTACTTCTCCATTTATTTTGGGGGCTGAGCATGTGGAGATTAGTTCTTCTGTATTAGGTAGTGATACATTCCATAAGTCTTATTTTTTTGGTGGGAGGGTTGTTTGATATTTTTTGTAGTATTAGGGATTGAACCCACATTGTTTTGTATGCTAAACAATCACTGTACCACTGAGGCACATGCACCCCTATAATAGGTTTTAATCTTACTGACATTAAAACAACAGTAACTTGATTTTAATGTTTATCAATATCTTTGTACGAGTACTTGAAAGCACATGAAGTAAGAATTTGCCCTATATTATTCAGTCATTTAAGTGGAATATTGTTAATGTCAATCCTGTTTTGAAAACCAGCCTTGGAATGAGAAAATGAATTGCCTAACTGAATATTTTTGTTTTGTAAGCCTTGTATTCCAGAATAATGTTGTTGTCTCAGTGGTCTCCAAGTTTTGGTGAATAACGTGGCTCTCAGATCCTTTCAGAGGGTCCACAAAGAGAAAATAACATTTTCTTAATGATGCTTAGATATCTGTTGCCATTCACTCTTATATTTTAACAACTATGGAGATTTCCAGAAACAATATGCTATGTGATGACATCATTGCTTTGATACCTTATGACATTTGCCCCTTGTATATTCTTGTGTTTTCAGATTTCCCCAGTTTATCAATACATTAATTTTGATAGCTGTAGGCAACATGATCAAAGGAAATTTAACTCACTAATTTCTATTGGTATAAAATAATTCTGATAAAAATGTGTTAAGCTTTTTCCCTAGATCTGCCTCCTTTTGTGTAAACATCACTCATTTTACCATAAAGGAAACTACCTAGAATAAGCAAGCAAATAGATGTTCAATCTTTGTAAAGCACCAGCAAGTTGGACATTTTTTTTTAAATCATTTAATTGGGAGAACCACGAAGTTCTATTTCTTAAAGTTCCGATAGTGAAATGTCTCCAGCATACTCTTCAAACAGGTCCTAGGGTGGCAGCAGAGGAGTCAAATTGGAAATAGAAAATGTATGAAAGGAGTAGATACTCTTTTATATAAAAACGTATGGAAATGAAGAGGAACATGCTAGAACATGCCTAGATTTTGAGAAGCTGTTTGATTTTAGACAAGACTCTAATATTACTGTCTCCATTTTCAGCTATAATTTTTACCCTTACATCTTTTATTTTGATTTTTGTTGTTTTTTGGTTGGTTGGTTGTTTTGGGGCTAGCACTTACTGAGGCTTGAACTCAGGACATGGCCTCTGTCTCTTAGTTTTTTCACTCAAGGCTGGTGGTTTAGGTATGGCTCCACTTCCTATTTTTAAAAAAAATGTACCATGTTTATAGTATGTGGTAAATATGTAGTGAGAAAATATATAATAAGTGTATAAAACAGTTTTTGGCACATAGTAAGAGCTAATCATTTTCTGCTGCATAATAATAATAAATATTATTATTATCGTCATTATTACTAAGGTCTCATGAGAGTTCTATCAAGCTTTTACTAATTCCCTATGTGATTTATGTATGTAGTTATGTTTCACATTATTGCATTAGAATATACCTTATATTGTGGCTAAACTTACAAGTTTCAAATAACTCATAATCTTTATTTTACTTTGGTATTTCAAAACTTGTGGAGACTCAATAGCCCTTTTTAATAGCAAGAATGAATAAAAACACCTTTGTTAGCTTGAGCTAAGTTTGAAGTTGACTAGTGAGAAAGGAATACCCAATTAAAATTAGGTTCAAAGACCCTAATTGAATATTTATGTATCTTGGGAATTATTAGGGAGGAAATCACTTTTCTAAAGTGATATCAAGACGACTCACTACACACTTAATCTGTTAATCACTATCTAAGCACCACAACAAGCCATTTCAGTGAAAAGGATCTTCTGGTAATTATATACTGTAGCTCAGCTTGTTTGTGACTGGTGATAGGCCTGAGGAGTAAAAGGAGCTCCACATACAGATTAGCTTTACTAGATGCTTAAGTTTAACTGGAGAACTAACTGAATTACTTCTGAATAAGATGCTTTAATAACTATCTGAAAACTTGTAGGTATATATATGTATTTACACACACATATATCTATCGTGCCTATTGTCTTCAACCTTCAACACCTTGATTGTTGCTGTTCTAGTATTGTAGATACTAAATTCTAGGTTATAAAAAGATACTGATGGGAACTGTTCTTCATTATTAACTTTTCAAAAAAGGCCTATATGATCTCTGTGGTGGAGATACTTGAATATGATCGCCTATGTACAAGTTTTGAACTTTACCAGCTGTCTGTGAAATGGAGATAACATCCAAATTGCTGGTTTTGAGAGAATAAGAAGTGACTATAATATTATCTGATAGAATGAGTATTTTCGTGCATGATACCTGTTATTATTAGTCATTGTGTTATTAGAAATACCCTTGAGCACCATCATTAAGAAAACTTAGCTAAATTAAATATCATTTTCTTAATTGAAGAGTTCTTGATGAGCTATGAAAAACAATAGCATTTTCTTAAAAGGTTGAGAAAGGTTTTGTGTGCCTTAATATGTCTCTCCTATGTTCTTTCCTTCTCCCCTTTTCTCTAACCTTTTAAATATCTGTTTCTGAGAGTTTCTTTTTAATCTTAAAATGTTACTAATTCACCACCAAATATTGTGACAGAATGAATGAAATATTTATGATGTTCACCGACACTGTGCCTGAAGATTGACTTTAAATCATATATAAGATAAAATTAACAATTCAAACTTAAGACATTTAAAATTAAACAGCTAATCCTCTTCTCATATGTTGTCCATGCATCTTGCAGACTTTTCTGTAATGCTGTAATCAAATTCAAGATGTACAGCTTTCTCTGTTGTTCGAAGGGTATGCGTTTCCAAAGGAACTCTTAAAATTCAGCTCCCCAAAGTTACCATGAAGAGTAAAATATTAGTAAAAACAAAGTCCAAAAGTGTAGAATAAACATCGAAGTTAACCTGAAAAGGGGAAGGTTTCACATAGTAAGTAGGACATGAAATGCATAAAAAATAAACTGCATATTGGACAATGAACTGACTAAATTGTACCAGAGTTAAGTAGTTGAAAGTATGACCCAAGAAAATAAGAGCCAAGTGGGGAAAAAAAGATACCCCCTTCTGTTTGATCAGCTTGTGTTGATGTTTATGCATCCCGCAGAGCCAGAGTGTGTTACTATTCAGGACAACCCCAGTGGCTCACAGTAGCCTGAGCCTGTGAGAATAGGGAGAGACTCAAGCCCAGTTTTTGATGTTCTGCATGGGTGGGTAACTTGAATACTAAAATGCATTCCATTGACAGCTGACCCTGTAAGAGATTTTTCAACAGTCTCCTGTTTTGTTTTGTTTTGGTTTGTTTCGTTCCTCCCCCCGCCCCCCCTTTCTTTTCCTCAAAGCGCTTCCAAATAAATACTTTTGGATAGGAGGAAATGGTCCTGACTGATAGTCATCTTTTTGTATGAGATTTTCTTCTTGGCATGAAGAGAAGGGCCAACTGGTTTATATTAGCATCTTTTTTCCCCCCTTCAATTTTTTAGTTTCCTTATTTGTCAATGGCTGATGATGGTTGTTTGAACCTTGACTCAGAATACTGATTATGACTTCAAGGAGTCAACAAAGAACCTATTGAGAAATAGTTTTGTACTAACACAGGCATGTGTGTATCTAGTCTTTTCCCCCCTTTACTTTATATTGACTTTAAATATTTATTGGAAGTTGCCTGTAAGTTCCCTTCGTATTATTCATAGTAGTTGATATGGAGGAACAACCGTGGAAGCCATTTTCTTTGAAAATGATATCTAGATTTCTTTTTCAGTTTTAGACAATTGTAATGAAATTTGATTTTCAATAATTTTCATGCATCACAGTTAAATATTATTTTGCAGTCATTCTGACAGGATGCATATTTTATGGTAGCATATTTTGTTTTAATTTCGAAGACACCTGCAGCTACCTTTGGGTAGTTGTTGTGTTTTTACCTTAAGAAACCTGGAGAGGAATGGAAGTTTATCTGGGCATCAAACCAGCTTAATACCTTTTCTAGCACTAAGCTTTCTCTTCAGTGGTAGCCATACTCTGTATATATCACTTTTTCTGTCTAGTTACTGAATTGTTTCCCTTTCACCACGTTGGAGTGACTACGTTTTGAGCAATGCTTAAGCAGAAATTCTGAAATTTTTTTAACTGTAAAATTTGAGTCCTTTTGAGACACCAATATGAACCCTCAGAGAGAAAATTTCTCATCTGACATATCATTAGATGCCAATAAAACAAAGGCACATACTCATCTTTAAAAAAATACTGTCATTCAGTATGTATAAAGTATATTGGAGCATAAATGAAGTTTATGTGTATACTTAGGTTTCATCCCCAACGTATCTTATTATGTATTTTCAGATGTTGCAAACAAACAGAACAAACAAACAAGCAAAAAGTCCAAGCTTTTCTGGCCCCAAGCATTGGGATAAATTATTAATTCTCAACCTGTGTCATCAGTTTTAGGCAGTCACTGAGGGTATTTTCTGTTCTTCAAGAAGGATGGACTGTTAACTTGGAGAAGGAAGGCTGAATTGAGAGAACACTGTTCAAACAAAATGGAAGAATGGATGGTAACTATAGTGCTCCCTTCTTAACTGAGCCAAATCTAGCCTTTGGAGAAATGTTTAGGAAAATAATTGACAGTGGGTTGAATTTATTTCTTATAAGTGGACCGAGTATCATGGGCAATCATTCTTTACTCACTGTGCCCAGAAAAACTACAAGATCATAAAAATAGAAGGGTTCAAATCTTCAGATATATTTTAATAAACCCTAAGAAGTCATCAAGGCTCTGCATAGGTTAGAAACAAAAACAAATAACCAACAAAAAGAACCCAAACATCTGAAAAAATGTCACTTTCCAGTAGAACGATGTGGCATTCTCTTTTAATGGTTCAGTTGCCACTGAGCAAGGCCAAACAGGAGAGACAGATTCTGGTTTGGTGACTCAGAGTGATGAATTTTTCCTGCATATGCTTAAAAATGCAGAGAATAATGCTGATGTTATAAGTTTCACATAGATTACCTAGAGACCACATCCATGTAAACAGAATTCTCAAAATGTTCCACCTGACAGTGTTCAAGGTTGTCTTAACTCATGCATGAGTTGTACTGACCATGTTAAGATTGTCCTTGCTGGAAAGGAACACATTGGTTCTAAATGGAAAGTGGAGATTGCACAGAATAAGTTATCTGCAAAGAAATTGAAGAAACAAAAACATAGCATCCGAATAAATACAGCATAAAATAAGTGCAAACAGAAGTGAAAGGAAAAAATGGATTTATAGATATGTATGCATAAATCTGTTTAAAATATTAATTAGTTTCCTTTGTTAGTGTACTCATTATGTCATGCATCAGATGAGAATATATGTTTATTCAAGTAAACCTTCTGTTTAGAGGCAGAATATCTCAAAGTGCATCAAGTAGAATGCTTGAAATTATCAAGCTTTATATTTGCCCAAGAAATCAAATGCAAATATTAAATGTGAATAATTAAAATATGAACCTATGGAAACAGTTATAAATGATTGGATATCATCTATCCAATCACAGTGTTTTCTAAGTCATAGTCATCTGAGTCTAAGTACAGACTAATGCAAAGACTTAATCATATAACATAAAATAGTGTTATTTATAAAAGTGTAGAATCCTAAATATATTGTTACTCATGTTTCTTATTCAACTAGAAAGTTGTATTGAGTTTTCATTTTCTAAATACAAATCAGTATACCACATGAAGAACTTTTAAAGGTTGTCAAAAACCTTAATTAGAAGAACTCCCATGTACTATGGAGGAAAGGTTGGTGTGACCTCAGTTATTGTTAAAAACACTCTGAGAAGGGAGAGCACTAAAAATTAGTATGCTGTCATCATTGCATTTTTGGAGACTTGACGTTATTAAGCAAACTTAGCAAGTCCCCCCACCCCCTTACCTTTGGTGCATTTGATTAAATGTGTGATTTTATCTTGGTGAAATAGCCTGCTGGGCTGCAGACAGTAGTGTTCAGAAATGAAATTTGCTTAGAGCCTCTGAGCAGACATTTATTCAATGAGACCTTTCTTGAATAATAGATGATTGTGAGATAGCAGTGGGGTGTGTGCGTGTGTACGTGTGTGTGTGTGTGTGTGTGTGTGTGTGTGTGTGTGTGTGTTCTACCTTGAATTCCGGGAGTATTGAGATGGAACAACAACAAAAGTAATGGTGTATGAAAGAAAGCATTAGGTTTATAAATGAGATATTAACCTGCTTTGTTACAAATGAACAAAGGAGTTACAGTATCACTGTCAGAGGACAGTACAGGACTCTGTGTGCTTTTGTTTCAGTAATCTTGCTTTGAACTTTTTTCCTGTTTGATATATTTTAGTCTGGGATGAATTTTTCCCTATTATCTCAATGTTATCTTTTATGCTGTTTTGATTTTCACTTGAGCCTTAGTAACGGCGGTGTTTGGTTCCCATTCATTCATCCTTATGTATCTTATGGTAGATTCTGAAAATCGTATTTATTCTATTTTCTATTTATAAATATACTCACATTGAACATGGTGACATAAAGTTAACACATAGAAATTACTCAGTGTGTTATAATATAGTGGCTTGTTCGCATGCTCATAGACTATTTTATACTTATGTTTTTAGTTTGGTTATCCATATTCATATTGTGGGTGTATATGTGTGCTTGTTTTCACAGAGGTGTGATTAAGTTATTTATATGGTATACAAACTGTATATATAAACAATCTTTTCTCGTATCCTCATGTCATTAATTTTGTACGGCATCAGTTTCTTTCTTTCTTTCTTTCTTTTTTTCTTTCTTTCTTTCTTTCTTTTTTTTTTTTGTCCGGGGCTTGAACTTTGGGCCTGGGCGCTTTCCCTCAGCTCTTCACCTTAAGGCTAGCACTCTGTCACTTAAGCCACAGCAACACTTCCAGTTTTCTGGTGTTTTATTGGAAATGAGAGTCTCACAGACTTTCCTGCCTGGCCTGGCTTTGAACTGTGATCCTCAGATCTCAGCCTCCTGAGTAGCTAGGCTTACAGGTGTGAGCCACTGGTGCCTGATAAGGCATCATTTTTAAAATTAAGTTTATTTTCCCCTCTCTAAGGAGTTATACCAAAGGCTTTGAACTGAACATGCGTTTATGAGTACAGTGCATCTTAATCAATGTCACCCTTCCATTATTCTCCCACCATCTGTCCCAACCTTACTGATCCCCTCAAGTTTCAGTAGTTACATTGGTTGATTTAAACATTCATTTGGGTGCCATTTGCAGGGGGGGTGGTGGAGAAGAGCTAGGATAAATGACATCATAGAAAATCCATGTGTTAAAAGCTAGTCAGTTCTCCAATGAATTATGCATTACACATTCCTTCCAGTACTATCATAAAACCAAAAGTAAATAAATACTGTTTGACATGTACTACTTGGTCATAGTGGCCAGATAGCTCAGTGCTTGCTGGTTCTCTGAACAGTTTTGAAAATACTTTCTTTAGTAATTTAGTAATTACTCTCATTTTTTAAAATAGGTAGCAGCCTATCACTTCTTTGTTGGGTAAAATAATGATCTTTACTTTTTTAATTTTTACTTAATTTTTAACACATATTGAGTTATAAATATATTTATGTATAAAGGCCAATGTATTAGTCAATAAGAGTCAATAATAAATATAAATTTCTGGACATAGAATTTAAGTAGGACCATGTCTTAACACAATGTTAAAACACACCATACAAAGAAATTGATTCATTAAGAGTTAAAGTCAGTAATCTGCTCTATATCCCTGTAAACTTCTTTCATTCCTTTCTCTGTTCTGAATGGATGACTTATCTGTTCAGTTCATCTACAGCATCAGGTCCACAAAGCCGTCTTTCACCAAACCCTCTGTAGAAAACCAAAATTAGTGACTTGATCATTCTTTTAAAATTTAGTATGAACGGGTAGAGTACTTTACGAGCAAGCACATTTAAAGTAAGTGTCATTTGTCTATTAAAAAAACCACACAAGTCCATTTTAAAAAGGTTGAGAAGCAGAACATTGTGGTCCATAATTAGCAAACATGAATGCAAATTGGTCTTTGTGTAATACCTAGACCTGGCTATAAGAATGGGAATTAGGTAAAAAGGGAAGTGAGGTGTTCAGTAACACTGAAGAGGAGAATAGCATGCGTGGAATGCAAATTTTTATTAGTTTTATACTAATGCAAGTATCTCTGAATCTGTTTTTATTAGCTGATTCCTTAGGTAGGTGAAACAACATTTGTACTTTATAAATGATATCACTGGTAACCTCTGCTGCCAATTGTAAAACATCTATTTCAAGTAGAGTTCTAAAAGTCAGAAAACTTAGTGTTCTCTTACTATTTGTACCAGGACATACTTAAGGGATGGAATTTAATGCTTGAAAAATAAAGAGTTTTTATCACTGCTGGAATCTGCTTTATGGACCTACAAGAAAAATCTGGACATGGGAGCTGTGTTTGAAGTTACTGTTGCAAGATAGATGTAAGTGCCCTTGAAAACTGTTCTGTAACTGCGTATGGAATAATAAAAGAGTAGAACTGATATTAAAAGGTACAGTTTTCTACATGTTAGTTGCCTTGCAAAACTTTGTGGAGAGTTGCAGTGACTTGTCCTAAGTAACACAGCAAATTTGTAGCCCAGAATACCTTCTACTAGGTAATGTCTCAGTCTTATACTTGAGAATTGTCATGTCTAATTCCAGGCATGATCTTGGTACTACAAAGCTCTGTCAAAAAATCATATAACTTCTCTAGACAGGTCTATTTTAGCTTACTAGGGAGATCTATTTCAACAAACTAGGAGTAGGATAGCATTCCTTTTCTCTAAAATGTCAAAAATATGGTGGTACTCACGAGATACTATGTGGAAAATGAACTGTATGTCTTATGAATGGAGACAGTAGGGAAAAACTGGGAGAGAGCATGGGAAGGGAAGACGTGGTTCAAAATAATTGTATTCATTACCTGACTCACTTAACTGTAACCTCTCTGCATGTAAACTCTATAATAATAAAAATATTAAAAAATGACAAAAATGTCATATAAAATGGTAGTACTTAGTAGCATACAATACCCACAAGCATCTATAGAACTCAGAGACAGAGAACTTGCCTCACAAGTGTGACTCTGGGTTCAATGTCCAACATACCTGTGTATGTATGCACACACATATGCTCACAAACATACACAAATAATATAATACTCTTGCTTGAAGGTAACAATAAAAAACAACCACTTGACTTATTAGATCTCAACAGATACTTGACTTTGTAAGAAGTTTTGCATTTCATCCTCCTTGAAGGGCTAAGACACAATACTACAAGTGGTAATATGTAAAAAGATAGCATAGGTTAATTATTCTTTTGTGATGATTTAGAGAGAAAGTGACAAACATACTTTGCAAAAATATAAAAACATCTCCAATAAATTCCTCTCACATTTTTCTATACCTTCCATCCTAGTGTTTAGGAAGTTGAAGTAGGAGGATCATAAATTTGAGACCAGCCTGGGCTACAGAGACCCAACTTCACATATTCCCTATCCCACAGAAAGATACTACTAAGTTTTGTTTTTGTTTTGCAAGGAATGGCTTCAGCATTTAAAGTTACTCTTTCTATGTCAACTTTCCTTTCCTTCTGTTTACATATTAAATATGCTTTGTGCCCAGAGGATTACTATGTATCAAGTAGATTTCAACATTTCCTCACTTATAAAGCAGATATATGTATTGAATAATGAATACTCACTATGTTTCTTTATTCCTTTTTCTCACATGCCAGAATTTATTTCCATAAAATTACTGTAAATGATTCCAAAGTTTCACCATTACATTTATCCCTAGATTTGCGAATGATTTTTATTGGATATAATAAGGATGAAAAAAAGACACAGTAGCAAAAAATGTGTATGCGTGAAAGGCAAAGAAGAATACCAGCAAGAGCGTAATTTTAAGAACTGGATAAAGAAAGCATCAATCTTTCCTGTAGATAAGACCAGAAAAGTTCTTTAACTTCTTCCTGAGTTTCACTTTCCTCTGTTAAGATGGGCATAACAATGATGTTTTCCTTTCAGAGTCATGGTGGGGATTAAATGAGCTGACGTACATACAATGCAGAACACTGTCTAGATTTATTTCATTGCTTGATAAATGATGGTCGTATTGCTGTTGTGAGTTTTCCCTGTCTTTGCTTGTTGAACTTCATGCCTGTTGCTCAGGAGACCTCTATTTTCTGTAGTTCACCAAACCCTAACACCACAACCTTATTAATTTTATCCTCCACTGACTGTTCATTTGAACCAGCTATCTGTGGGGTGCTGAGGATATAAGGTGTATTACATAGCAGGAAGAGCCTCTGTTTTTATGGTGTCACTGCAAGACATAGGTTTTAAGCAGTATATCTACATTAGTTATTTAGGTGTAAGTGCATGTAAGTGCTAGAAAGGACAAGCCCAGGTCAGGAATCTTTAAGGATTTAGGAACAGAGTGAGATCTGGTGAGAGGTAGGGCACAAGTGGAACCTGAAATGACTTCCTCACACAAGTCACCTTTGAAAGGAGTTAGGCAGACTTAGTGGGCAGCCCTAAGAATGTGCTGCTACAAGTTCTGTCATCAAGAGCTCAGCACAGACCCAAACACATTCCTGTGGAGGTGGTTAACGAATAATAAAGAAAAGATAATTGTTCACTGGATTTGGCAATATGGATAAGGGTGAATTTCTGTTTTAATTTTACACAGAGTGAGTTAGTGTGGAGAATGTCTTCATATTATTTCACTAGTTGGAATATGAAATATTAGAAAGTCGTAAACTACATATCGATGATCAGGCTCTATAGATTTGAGATGGAGAAGGATAATTAGGAGCTATACAAATACTGAAACCCAGGTTCTTAGTTTAGCATCAGATGGGGTATCAGTGCATTGTTATTAAAAAAGAGCTTGGCTTGTAGGGAAGGGGCTTCTCTCATCCTTATGGGTTAACATCTAGCCCTGTGGGTCTGAAAGATCTTGAATCTTTTGCCAACAGAAGCTGTAGAAATGGAAAAATGGGTTGTAGGAATATTTGTGCAAAGTTCTAGCAGTAAGAGCAGTTAATTAATGATTTGGAAAACAAAGATTAAGAGAAATGTAGTATTTTCATATAGTAAAGAAATGCAGATACTTTCCTGAAGAAGAGAATGTAATATTACAGAAATTGTTTGTAATTTGAGGGCTATAAAAATATTGGATAGCTAGGTGCTGGTGGCTAAGTCCTGTAATCCTAGCTGCTCAGAAGGCTGAGATCTATTGGCTATTTGAAGCAAGCCAGTCGTGGCCCTTGAGATTCTTATGTCCAATTAGCCACCTAAAAACAGAGTGGTGCTGTGACGCAAAGTGGTGGAGTGCTATACTTGAGCAAAAAAGTTTAGGAACAGTGCCCAAACCCTGAGTTCATACACCATGCCTGACAAAAAAAATCAATCAATCAATCAATCAATCAGATAGATGAAGGAACTATATTTAATTTAGTTAAGAGGGTTCAAACCACAAAGATCATTTGTTTTGCTCAGAGATTTATTTATAAATCACATTACTGAAGTTACTCAATGGAATTCCTATGTTAATGATACTTAAAAAGGCAGTAGTACATTTGTCTTGTACCACTACAGTGCTCTGAAATTCTAAGTGACAAAAACTAAAATGTTGATATGCTAGTTAAGACCTACAAACTAATTTTTGTTTTTATGTTTTTATCGTGTTTTACCTTTTATTTTGTTCTTGGCTTCTGCTCTCAGATTTTTCATTCCTTTTTGTTGTGTCCTTTGCTTTTGTCTCGTAGAGGGGTTTGAAATCAGGGTTTTATTCTTGTGTTGGTTTGCTGGCTCACATGCAGTTCGCTACCATTTAAACAAGATTTTGAGCCTGGCTTCTTGCTGGTTATTTTGGAGATGAAATTTTGTGACTTTTCTGCCTGAGGTAGCTTTGAAATAAATTTATATGAATCTCAGCCTCCCAAGGAGCTGGGATTAAAGGCATAATGCACTGGTAATTGGCTTTTGTTATATATTCTATGCAATTTATTGTATTATGGAATGCCCTTTTGATTTTTGTCTGCTGAGACACATATATATGTATATATGTGCATTTATATTGTGTGTGTGTGTGTGTGTGTGTGTGTGTGTGTGTGTGTATTTGGCGCCAGTCCTAGGGATTGAACTAAGGGCCTGGGAGCTGTCCCTGAGCATCTTTTGCTCGAGGCTACTACTCTATCACTTGAGCCACAGCTCTACTTCCAGCTTTTTTGGTAATTAGTTAGAGATAAGAGTCTCAAATCTTTCCTCCATAGACTGGTTTTGAATTGCAATCCTCTGATCTCAGACTCTTAAGTAGATAGGATTAAAGGCATGAGTCATTGGTACACAGCTTTTATTATATATATGTAGAAAATATAAATTTATTTATGACTGGAATTCTTCACATTTTTTATACCCTGTAGTACATGAGTATTTATGAGAGTGTTTATTTTAAGATAACTCATAGTTTGTAATATGGATGTACATAGAGTTTGGTAGATAAACATCCTATGAAAAATGCTTTCTATGATTTTAACAGCATAAACTTTAATAAGTCTGATTGTATCATGAGATTATTGATTTAAAAAATGGGCCTTAAAAATCCAAAGAAGCTGAATTCAAATCAAGAGACTGTCTTAAAAGAGCTTTGCGACTTTGTATCATGCCTTTAACTTCAGTCAACTCACTGAATCCCAGGACTGATATGTGTATTTCACATACTGGTTCTGTAGAGTACATTAGATCCATGTAACATAATGCACCGAGAAAAAGATTTGGACATTTTATGTAAGAGTCAGATAAGGAAAATAAGTGTTGTCAACTCACTTCACATAAACAAAGTGGAACACAGTGGCTTGAATCAACTTTGTGTCTTTCTGTCTCTCTCCTCTCTCTGTCTCTTCTTTGCTTCCAATCTTTTTGCAAGATTGACATTGCATTTTATATCTTTTGCTTTCAGTCTTTGTGGTCTCCCATTTAGAGTCATTCTGTCAGGTTATTTCATGTATATCGTGCAGTCTTTTTAAATCTCTGACTTATTCTGAAAAGAATGATTGTCTAAGAATTTGTGATATACAAAAGAAAATTGGAGCACCTGCAGTGACTGCCAGGTAAAAATGCCACAAATGCGTTTAGTACTTGGATTTATTATCCACACTTATGTAGGTATGTGTACAAAATATTCATGGACTATAAAATGTAGTCTGTATGCTTAACCTTTAAGGGTAGACACAGTTTCCCTCTTTCTCCAATGCTCATTGACCTAAGTCAAATACTTGTAAGACTTGGAGAAAATTATGTATTTTAGAAGTGACAATTTAAGAAAAGAGTATCATTTTTAAGAGGAAACATTAAGATAGAGAATAGGTATAGAGAAATTCAGATACCTTTATCTCGAATGAACTTTTCTCATCAAATACAATGCAGTGTTAAGTAATATTTAGCAAATTTACTAGATGTGATGAGGAAAAAATTATACAATTCACATACATGATACAACAATATTGGTTCCAGGAATAATTTGAAGCCAAGTATTCTGTTAGCTGTGGCATGTATGTGTGTACTATGAGTTGGTATAACTTTAAACTTGGCCTGTGGGAATTTACCCTTCAAAGATAAGTTTGTAATATAATACCAATATTTGTGTACTCTTAAAGAACTGATTTTTCACTATGAGATATGCTTGGTTCCATAATTAAAGGATATAAAGGATATATATATATATATATATATATATGTATGTATATGCAATCTCTCTTAAAAACTGAAAGACTAGTTGAAAGACTGAAATTCCTATTTTGGAGAAGCGATATTGCTTTTTTCAAATCTGAACTGTTCTAAAAGTGAATTAGTAATTTTTGCTTTTAAAAAAAATAGAACTAATACTTCTACAAATAATTTGTATAATTTATTTTTTTCTGAATGATGTATTAAAAAGAGCTGTTAAATACAGAATGTAATACTTAAGCATGCTAAAAAATTATTTTCAATAACTTCGTGTGATTATGCTGGCAAACCAGATGTTGCTGCATTCTTATGTAATCAGAGATAAAAAATATTCAAAATATAATTTTGTCTAGCTGTCAGATAAGATAAATGAACCTGTTTCAATCAGCATGCTCCCAAATGGTAGAGAAAGAGAAAGAGAGAGATAAAGGGGGATGGGGGGAGAAGGAAAGGGAAGATACAATAACATTTTTCTAGCTACATTTGTTGAAAATAAACAATAATTTTCTGTATACTTAAGACTAGGCTAGACAAGTCCATCAGGACTATAATTTCAGGGAAGCCATTTTTATAAAAAAATTACAAATTTTACTTCTTTGTCTCCTGCTGGAAGCATTTAATTTGATTTTACTTTTCATTTACATTAAAAAAAAGCTTGAGTAATCTGAATAATTTAAAGGTAACATGTTCTGAGACAGTTGAGTGTTTTAGTCCCCAAACATTTGATCAAGGTACTTTTTCCTTTGTCTTTTTCTTCATCCCAAACATAAACCCCATTCTTTACCTATCTTTAAAATCTGTTTTAATTCATGAGAGAAGCTTAAATGTAAACATTTTCTTTACGCTAGTTCTCTTGAGTTCTGTAGTGTTGCTAGCAGAGTGAAACTGCTTTTACAGCTATGCTGATTTTGGAAAAAAATGTTGCGTAAAGTCGAACAAAACCTAGACTAACTAAACCAAACAGAATAAGATATATATATATATATATATATATATATATATATATATATATTCTGTTACACACACACACACAAATGTATATATATGAAGTTAATTTCAAGCTCCATTGGAAATGCCAGTGAGAAGAATAGCAAGGAATCAATGATAAGGACTGGGACTGAATTGCTAAGGAAAGGAGTCAGTATTCTGATTTTCTTACTGAAAGGTAAAAAGAAAACTTTAGACCAAAAATTTCTTTCCACAACAGTAGTAAAACTACCTTTTTATAATAAAGTTTGAAAAGTAAATGTGTATTACACTTAGGGGACCACAGTGTTATTATATATAGGAGTTCTGGTTAGGAGTTTGGTTTTATAGTTGTAAGTTGATTTCTACTATTGTAACCATCTTCCCTATATACTTTTCATTCTGACAGAATGGGAAGTTTATAGGGAAGATGGTTACAATAGTAGAAAACCAGAACTAACTGATTGTTCCAGTTGATGTGGATGTTTGTATAGTTGATGTGGATGTTTGTATAGGGTATTTATCAAGGAACTGAAGAAAATGAAGTTGAAAAGCGGAGTTTATTTCCAACCTCTAAGTATAACTCTTAAGGTTGAGTCTCAGAATAATTTTCTGAAAGTCAAGCTTTCTTTCTCATCTCTATTTCATTTGTGTTGTCTTCAGGAAACAGGTTTTGAAAGGGTTCCTAGAAATAAATCACAAATTTGTCTTTGGAGAGGCATTGGAAGGAGGAGGGTTGAATGATAGGAGGAGTAGTTTTATTGTGTCTCTTATTTTTATTATGGAGACATTAAGAAAGAGAAAAAAGTAGATTGAGTGTACTATCTGCAGTGACAGATGCAATCTATGATGTGGCCAGGCAAGAAGAGTAATGCAAAGTGAAAAAAATGTCCTTTTATGTCCTTTTATGGATTTCTCATTGGCCTTTCTGCCTCCATGCCTTAATGAAGAGAAGTACTCTTAGTGTCTCTTGAACAGGGTGGATTGAATGTAGGTGTAGAACTAGATTGCTGGGGCTGTTCAGGTGTTGCCACTTGTATTTCAGATTGTTGTGTCAATGTCGTGGGTGTTTGGCCCACACACTATGGAGTAACAATCATATATGAGTTTTTTCCCCTCATGATATTCAGGGCGTGTGACTGAGCATGACTTAGTGATGGTTTAGACATTTTGCATTGCCTTGTCATTTGTACATTGTCTAGTTTCTGTCTGTCTCAGCAAGTCTTGGGAAACACAATAGAAATGACAATATAGAAAGAAAGAGTTCAACTTCCACAAGTAAAATTCTAACAGGTCACAGAGTTTCTATGAAAGATTGGTGGAAGTATCCAAATAAAACATTGAAAAATATGAGTCATAACATGTCAAGTAAGTACTTTTCTGTTTGTTTGTATATTACTTGAAATTTTTGGTGAATTGTCCAATGCTTTTTTACTTGCAAAATTCTACATTCATTCTTTAGAACTTACTTTAGAATGCATTAAAATTGTAATTACATTGTAATTTCCAAAATATTTTCTATGCCATTCCTGGGGATTGAACTCAGCGACTGAGCTCTGTTCCTGGGCTTTCTTTGCTCAAGGATGGTGCTCTACCCTTTGAGCCACAACTCCACTTCCAGTTTTTTTTGAGATATGAGTCTGATGGACTTTTCTGACAAGGGTGGGTTCCAACCACTATCCTCAGAAGTCTGTATTCTAATGTTCTTATTGGATTAGCTGGGATTATTGGCATGAGCCACTTGTACCCAGCCCCAAATATTTCTTTTGTATACCTGAATAGTACTTCAAGATTAGATCTGATGAAAAATTTCTAACAATCATTTTTCTAATTATCCCTCCCTCCCTCCCTCCCTCCCTCTTTCTTTTCCTTCTCTCCCTTTTCTTTCTTTTCCTTCCTCCTTCCTTCCTTCCTTCCTTCCTTCCTTCCTTCCTTCCTCTCTCTTCCCCTCTCTCTCTTTCTCGCTCTCTTTCGCTCTCTCTTGCTCTCTCTCTCTCTCTTTCTTTTCTTTCTTTTTTTCTGTCATGGGGCTTGAACTCTGTCCTTCAGCTCTTCAGCTCAAGGTAGAGCTCTACCACTTGAGCCATATTGCCACTTTCAGTTTTCTGATGGTTAATTGGAGATGAGTCTCATGGAATTTACTGCCCGAGCTGGCTTTGAATCACTATCCTCTGATATCAGCTTCCCAAGTAGCTAGGATCACAGGCATGATCCACTGACTACTGGCTGATTACTCTTTCTTATAAACTCCAAGAAACTTTGTTGTATAGAGTAGTTAGAATTTGTTGCATCAATTGATACTTAAAGCCAATGTGTTTGTTTTAGGTCCTTATTGTCATTAAATATAAAATATGTGTCATCAATATATGGAAGCTATTCTTTATTTGTTTCAGTCCTTAGAACAGTTTGAAAATTATACATTTATTAATTTCTATTAAAGCATTGCATGTTTGTACTATTTTTTTTTGTTTGGGTCCAGTCATAGGGCCTGAACTCTGGGCCTGGGTGCTGTCCCTCAGCTCATCAGCTCAAGGCTAGTGCTCTACCACTTTAGCCACAGCGCCACTTCTGGCTTTTCTCTTTTTGCTCATGTGGTGCTGAGGAATCGAACCCAGGGCCTCATGCATTCAAGGCAAGTGCTCTACCACTGAGCCACCTTCCTAGCCCATGTCTGTACTATGTTTATCTGAAGAAGAAAGGAATTGATTAAACTGGGTCTTTCAGATTCTTTCTGGAAGAAAAAGAAAAATTGAGTTATCCATTTTTAAAATGTATGTTTTTAAGTTGTACATATTTATGGAGTAAGGGGTGATGATCTTAAATATTCATGATTTGTTTATAGACTCTTCAAATTCTCCTCTTCTAGTTCATTGTAAGGTATGTAGCAAATTGTGAGCTGTAGAGCACAATAAATCATTTTTCCTTTCATATTGTAATTTTGGGAGCCATTACCCAGTCCCTCTTCTACCTTACCTAAAATTTAGTGGCTAATCTTACCTAAAATTTAGTGGATAACCACCTATTCAAGCTTCCACTTATGAATAAGTTCATGCATCATTTTGTCTTTCTGCTTGACTTATTTCACTTAATGTTTTATGGTTCAGTTTTGCCACAGAATGGGAAGATTTCATTGTGTTTTTTCTCTTTTGATAGCTGAATGATATTCCATGTTTTCCCCATCTACACATATCAATATTAGCCTGGTTGATCCTACACCTTGACTATTGTAAATAATATCCCCACCATCCATACCTACAAGATCTGCAGACATTGTGGAGAATGGGAGATCAAAACATCTCTCTTTAATTCTCCTTTAACCACTTCTCTAGATTCTGCTCTTCTACTCCACTTTTTTTCTATTTTATTCCCTGTGAAAAGAAGGGGAAAAACATGTCATTTTTCCCCCTGAGATTATTACCCATCTCTTGAATGAAGTAATTTGCCCCGTGGTGCTTTCAGCCTGGCTGCTTGGTACAGTGGAAGGGCATCCGTGATCCAGGAGTAGAGAGTCACGTTCCTTTAGTATCACGTTGTTACTGTTCTCTGGATGCCACAGTGGGGTCGTGGGTACTCAGCCAAATCTATCTTCCTAGAGTTGATGATCTCTCACTGTTATATCTGAAAATTTTAGAAATATGTTCAACTTCATGTAGCTATTATGCCAACCTATGCCCTTCCCATTTCCCTGCTTTCCTGTCCCAGTTTTGATAGGGCCATTATCCTTTCTGTCCCTCCATGTTTGCCTCAGGTATAAATCATGTATCATTTAGCTATCAAGTCATAGGGTTCATGTTGCAAGACAAGTGAAAATCAATCCTTGTATTATGGTCATGACTTATCTGTGCATATAATTAGAAATACTATCTGTTTTTTTTTTAATTTAGTAAAACATAGACTGTTACATTATAACAAGAAATCTGTCAACCTGACATCTCTGTCTTTACTTCCTTCAACTCATTCAGGGATACTTATTTTAATCCAGAGCCACATGGGGTTCTTAAGAGAACCAATGTCTTTTCTTCTGAGTCCCCAGTCAATGCGTACATGCTTTTTCTTTTTAGTGGCACAACCCCAGGTCATCAAGATCTTTGGATTCTCATTCCTATCTGTTTTCTGACCTGGCCCACAATCACAGTGAAAAGGCAGTTAAATATTTCCCTCTACTCTCTTAATACATATTTTTCCATCACTGCTTTCTTCCTTCTGGTCCTCTGATTCTTTGGCTAAAAGCTTTAAAGTTCTGACTTTTCTGTAACAGCTTTCCCTGTACTCCTCACGCTGTCTCCTCGAGAATTAGCATATAGGGCTTGTGATGACTCATTTTGAGATGCATATGAGTCACTTTCGTCAAGCTTTGATTTAGTTCTGTATTGTTCCTTTCCAGGTCGAGTTTTTTACAAATAGACATTCAGATTTCTGAATCCAGTACAATTATTTTGCTTCTCACCAGACCTCAGTGCAACCTGACCTCCCAAAAATGTTTTAGAACTTAAAGTCATCCAGTGGACTAATCCAGAGACTAATGACTGTTGTTTTAGCTGCAAGCATACAATGGTTTCCATTACAGAGAGCAAATAAGTAATTTCCAAGTGTAGGAGATAAGACACTGGTTTCCCTTAGGTTGGAGCCTTGCTTTCCATCATGGCAAAAGTCTGTTCTCTGTTTGATTGTGATTGTTTAACTCTTGAGGGTATGAACAACAGAACTGAGATTTCAATCTGAAGTTCTTAGGAGAAGTCATTTTATACTTGTTTTTAACTTCTCAAGTGAAACACAAATATAATCACTTATGGTGCATAAATTGTGAATTATAGAATATATGTAACCTTTGTTGTTTTGCCTTACTTTGTGAGATGATGGTAGGAAGTGAAAACTGAGACATTTTTAGTTCTACTTCAAGAGCCCAGCAGACTTCCTGAGGGAAAGCACAAGGGATTTAACCTGGAGCTGTAACTTTAGTCCTTCTGGAGATGGTTAGGTATAGTAAGAATGGGAAAAACAACCTTTAAACCATTGTAAAATGATATTTTACAAATTGAAGTCTTTGCCAGTATCATTTCCAGAATAGATAAATAAAATACATGAAGATAATTAATTTGACAAATGAAGATATTTGAACACACATAAAAGAGATGGCAAAGTTATCTTACTGTAGAATTTTATTTCATCTCTTCAGAGATTTAGAATTAGAACATTTGATTACTCTATGCATTAAAAGTAAAAAAGTTTTTTAAGTGATCATTTTTACTTTAAATCTAGTCTCAGAAGCTTGACATATATTAGTACCTAGATAAGTACATAGTATGTGTTTCTTAAATGAGTATTATATCAATACAGGAGTGAGGCTTTGTTTTATCTTCACAAATATGTCTGCCAACTGAGTCTTGTATGTCTCAGTCTCCTGAGTAGCTACAATTATAGGTATGAGCCAGTAGCACACCAACTAGATTTTCACTTTTAATTATAGATTTATCAATATAAATTAAATTTATATAAATTAAAAGCTAATAAGTCCCAACTTAACAGTCAGTAGATAACATGGTATACTGATAAAATTTTGAAAATTTGAGCTGGCCATTATTTGATGTGAAATCGGCACTGGTTAGTAAGATACTCTAATAAAACTTTTTGTTGAAAGAAATAAATATGATTTTAAACTTTGTATTTTGAATCATCAATTTAGAGAAAGTTGGAGTTTCCACATATTTATCCTTTGCTTCTCTTGTGAACATTTACACAATCATAATTTAATGATCAAAATCTGAACATTAAAATTGGGTCATTATTTTTAAGCTATTTAAGGTATTACTCAAATGTCAATTGCTTTTCCATGAATGTAGTAGGAGTCTTAATGGAATAGGGTAACATACTTGAAGCCATTTGAAGTTGATATGTTTGTGTCTGTTTGTGTGTGTGTGTGTGTGTGTGTGTGTGTGTGTGTGTGTGTGTGGATGTGCTATTATTTACTTTAAAAAATAGTGATAAGATTTTAACAATCACCTTAATACTTGATGTAAGAACTCTACTATTCTTTTTTTCTTATTTTGAAGCACATTTTAGTTGCTATCATTTCATAAAAGGAATGCTATTGCTATTTTAAGAAACCATAAAATCTTACTAATTCTCACATTTTATTCAATGATTTTTTGGGGGCGCGATCCGGTCTTGGGGCCTGAACTCTGGGCCTGGGTGCTGTCCCTCAGCTCTTCAGCTCAAGGCTAGCACTCTACAGCACAGCGCCACTTCTGGCTTTTTTTCTTTTTGCTTATGTGGTGCTGAGGAATCAAACTCAGGGCCTCATGCATTCAAGGCAAGCGCTCTACCACTAAACCACCTTCCCAGCCCTTCAATGATCTTTTCTATATTTATGTAATTATGTGATTATTCCAAGTAAAAGTAGTAAAATGTGATTATTCCAAATTAAAATAGTACTGGCTTGGCATTTCCCAATAGGTGAGAATTTGGATTATTTGCAAAAGACTTTTCTTAGTCTTTAGCATGAATAACAGCCTATTAGGGAGAGAAATTTGTCTTTTGGTTTGATCTTAGGCTGTAGTATAAATTAAATCTGTCTTATTCTGTCAACAGCAGTTGTAGATTATCCACTCATTGAGGGCAGGCTCATTTCTTATTTATCTTTGTATGCTTCAGCTGAGCATGTATCTGGCAAGTGTACAGATATAATAAATAAATGTCTGTTCACTTTGGTGAGGGGAATATGATGTAGAAGAAAAGCAAGGGACTTAGATGGGAGTCCTTTGATCTTCCAGTTTGTAGACTTAGCCCTGACCACTTTAAGGTGATTGCTCCTACATTTTTCACTTTTTCCAGCTACCGATTTACTCAATAGGCTGAACATTTCAAGTGTTTGTGTACACCTTTGCTTATATTCCCAAGTCTTGTTTTTGATCTGTTAATCAATAATGGTTGTTTATAAATGTCTAAGGTAAAGTAAATTATAAAGAGAGCAAATTTGTTGTTAATCAGACCATGAAAATACTTACTCTGTTAGACTTTTTGTAGATACTATTAGCTTCCTAATTTTATTTGTTGAGAACTTTCGTTTTGAGCAATCAAGGTATTTGTTAGGATTGAATTTTACTGTAGTGTACTTCTTGTTCTTCAGATTAATACTTCAAATGAACCTAGTGATGTGTTTTAATAATGTTAGCTTGCAAAAATGCTAACTTCTAATGATAGCCTCAATAATTTCTCAAAATATTATGCTGTAGGACACAGTCATCTAAAATCCTAAAATGATACAATCTTTGAATAATTATAATAACTAATGTAGTCCAAGTTATGCTCCAAAGACCGTGTTGTGGAACTTAGTATGTGGCCATTTTAAATCAGCGCATATATATATATATATATATATATATATATATATATATATATAAGACTTTTATCAAATGACTTCAAGAATTAAAAATTAAGATATTACTTTTTAATGCCTTATTTAACTATCTGATCATTAAATATTTCTAGCTATGAGGGCTTATAATTGTCTGAAAGTCAAAATTCTTTGAGTTTGGGTTTGGCTCAACTAATTTTTAACCCTGCAACAACGGCTTGTTCCCAAATCTCCTGAAAATCAGGAAGATAAGATGTACTTAAATCAACATTGTTAAAATTTTAATGATTATAGAGCACACAGCACAGTCTTTGGGCCATAACCTGGGCTCTATTAGTTGTTATAATTATTCAAAGATGGTATCATTTTAGGATTTTAAATGACTGTGTCCTATAACATAATATTTTGATAAATTATTGAGGATATGATTAGATGTTAGCATTTTTGGAAGTTAAATTATTTAAACATGCCACTTAATTTGAACATGCTATTTCTATTTTTGTTTTAAGTAGAGAGACAATACTGCTTTGCTTTTGAATAAATTTAGAGATTATCATAACTTGGAAGTATTTTATTAAAATATGGACAAAACAAGGCCCAAGTTTTAATACCAGGCACTACAAAAAAATAAGTATACATGAGGAATAGAGAATAACTTAATAATGTAACTTGTGTCTAGCAGCGTAGGGATATGAGTTCCCCTCACAACATGGAGAGGGTTGGGAGAGAACAATGAAAGTGGTAATATTGATCAAGGTTCATTATAATCATGTACTACTTTGTTGAATGGCAACTCCTTTGGAAAACTACTTAAAGATAAACATAAAATACAAATGGACAAACAACAACAGTAAACAACATGGACAAGAATAGTCAGATCAGCCTTGCCAGTGTTAGGAAGGTATCCAGAAAATGAGAGTGACGGGCATAAATTATGAGTGGCACCAATGGCTCTTGCTTATAATCCTAGCTACTCAGGAGGCTGAAATCTGAGGACTGAGATTCAAAGCTATCGCAGGCAGAAAAGTCTATGGGACACTTATCTTCAACTAACCACCCAAAAAATCCAAAAGTAGAACATGTATCAGGTGGTAGAATGTTAGACTTGAACAAAAAGCTTACAGATAGTGTCCAGATCCTGAGTTCAAGACCTAGTCCTGACACACATACGATGCACTCACACAAAAGACGAATTTACATACTACTACTATCATAATAAAAATACTAATTTGGGACATTTTAATGTAATTAGGTTTCTAGAATAAATAGCATTACTAAATCTGTGGAATAAAAATTCAAATGAGATATGCATGTAAATATGCTTAAGAGAATACCACTTGAAACTGATTTATTTCCATTTGATAATAAGCTTAGAGAGGAGTATTTTAAAACTAGGACAGGAAAACCCCAAAATACCTTTTGCTTTCTGTTTTGTCTTTTCATGTCAGTCTTGTATCATGTGTTCTATGTTCCAAAACTAAACAAAAATAAAATAAAAAATAATTTCTCTTTAATCATTCACTCTCCAGTTACTTATATCAGCTATGTGTGGGGAGAGAAAAGTTACTGGAAGGGAATGAAGTCAGCACTCTGAGAGGAAAAGTTTCCTGGAAAACTCTGGGCTAGTGCATGTCTCATCAGTGGTACATGACAGGGCCACCTGGAGCTAACAGGTGTCTGGGGAAAGCACATTTGAAGTAAGCACATTGCTATCCTGAGCAGCTAACTTCTGTTACTTAGCAAAAGGGGTTCTGTTACTTAGGAATGACAAACCACCAGGACTGCCAAAAGGCCTTAACATAGCACTTGTCACATGGAGAATCTTCCATGTCTGGCAGCTTTTCTACTATTACTGTGTTGACTATATTGCATTTGCATTCTTTTAAATCATCAGGATCTATCCCAGTTTGATTAAAATGAAACAATACTTTATAAAACTGAAATGTGATTAATATTTTCCTCTTATTCACAATGGATATGTTCCAAGACCCTCATGGCTACCTGGAACAAATTCTCTATCAATATGGTGATCTTTTTTTCCCTTAGTTGAATATACCTAGTAGAATTTAATCTAGAAATCAAGAGTAAGATATTACAGCAATAAATAGTATTGTAAGAAAAGGATTATAATAAGATATGTAGATGTCTTATTTCTTTCAAAATGTCATTTTGTTGCTGTCATTCTTTTGATAGTGACTGATCCTGAGTAACTGAAATCATAAAAAAGCAAACATCCTACATGAATAGATAAAACTGTGTTTCTGAATTTGTAATGTGGGTTTAATTGCACAAGTGATTAAGATATTGTAATGAGAGATAATTTGTCTTCAATTTATTTGCGTCTTTTCATCTCTAGTGTATTTCCTGAATTTCTTGGTAATAGTTACAAGAAATGCAAATTACTATTCATCTCAACTACCTGTCACTATGAGTTTTATAGCATTATAAGTTTACTTATCCATTTGTCAAAATATTTATTGTGAAGTGTAGTAAGGGGGAGATTGTTTACTAGTACATATGATCATACCTTGAAGTTGATCAGATTTGGAGATCATTGTCTGAAGTTTCTCTTTCTTTGATCAAATGTATCTCCTTTATTATATTTTTTAAATAAGTTTTTATTGTGAAAATACTGCACAGAGGGTTTACAGTTACATGAGCAAGGTAATGAGTGCATTTCTTATCAAGCATTTCTGCCTCCTCCTTTGCTTTTTTCTCCTACCATCACTTCCCTCCCTCCCACATCCTCAACTATACTCCCCCTTCCCCAAGCATTACCTTAACTGTAAAGTTCGTTTTTCAACATAGTGTCTTGTACATTTCATTGTCGCAATGGGTCAACCTATATCCCTATTTAGACAATTTGTTTTTTCCCTTCCTCTCCCCAAATTATACCAACATCAAATACAGTGAAAACAGGGGTTATACTGTGGGGGAGGGACATACAAAGCAATCAAAAAAATCACATGGTTTCTTATAAATACGTTAGAAACAATATCAAGAAAGAAAAAAAACACTTGTGTCTCAATCTTGGGGTGCATTTTGCTTAACATTATCCTATCTGACCTCTTTTTTGCTTGTCCCAGACATATACTAGTTATTGCAAATAAGGGAAACGATGGAACCAATTTCATCTTAAGTAGCAGAGGATAACTCTTGAGTTAAGTGACTGTAAAACTGGGCCAAAAGGACCTGGGACTTGTCAAGCAGATTTCTTTTTCCAGCACAAGCATCTGACCCAAACAGGAATTTTCTATATTAGACAAGTACACTGAAAGTCCATTTAGGAGAAGTGTAACAGTGATGAACATTGGCAGTAAGAAGTCTTTAAAATGGACACAGCAGTATTATAGCTGAACCTAGGAATTACTAGCTTGAGGCTATAAACCTAAATCTACATGACTTCAGTGGTAGATTTTGGTGGCTGTTCTTCTTCCTGTGTTCATTGGCCGAAATTGAAGTTTGGGACTTCCTCTGACTGTAGAAGGTTCCATGAATAATAAGGCTAGCGATTGACTAGTGATTCACACAGGGATTATAATGTATGAAGCCTGTGGGAGGTTGGGCTAGGGGACAAAAGACAAACAACCTCATAGTGTTGGGCCTTTGTGCCTTTTCTTCAGGGTATTGTATTTTGTTTCACTCTACCAATACTTTATTGTATTTTTCTTCTCTCTAAGAATACTTCCCTCTTAACCTTGCTTTTAAAGTTTATATGTTAGGCCTCAGATTATATACTAACACCCTCCTATACAGGTAGAGTTGTCCTATGCATTTCCTTCTGCACAGTCCTTTGGTCAGAGCCTTTTGTAACTATCTTGCTGGCTACTTTATTTCCCATAAATACGTAAGACATAGAAAGCTAGTCTTCATGTCCTTTATTACATCCTCTGAAATACACCTACATACTGCAACATGACAAATACTATATAATAAACTAATAAAATACTACCCAGAGCTTCAGAAATACTTGCATGGGAATTGATAATATCTTGGGAAGAATGTATTTGAACATACAATGCCATGGAAGTAATTAAGATTCCATGCTCTTACAAGCCTAACTGGAGAGTACTAGCACAGAATAAAGAAGCAAAGAAAGTTCTATGTGTGGAGAACATTGCTAGATAGATCTACTGGCAAATTTGTGGGGACAGAGCCTTCTGCATGAAATCAACCTCTCAGAGCCCCTGTTTCCTAATATAAACACAGTGATTTCTTTTCTCCTCAAGAGCAAATGTGTGAAACATTCAAAACCATGCATAGTATAGAGTGTATGATCATATTTTCAGATACACATTATATTATACTATATGTGACATTCTTACCTTGATTTGAGCAAACTAAGTGCTCCAAAGAGATATAATCAATTCTGAAGCCTGTTTGCTTGAGTTTGAATTCTAGCCCTACCAGTTACCAGCAACTAACTTTGGAAGAGCAAGTTTGTTTTTCTTCAAGGTGATGTAGTAATTGCACCTGTTATTATTATTACCGTCAGGTTGTTACAAAGATTAAATCACTTAAGATGTATAAAGTGTTTAGAACAGTACCTGGTGCATAGGGAATGTGCTTTCAGATGATTATTATGTAGGTAAGACACTCTAATCATGATGTCATATAGTTGGGCCCTCAGCTTTTGTCAGCTGGAGTAGAGCTGTAGCAAGAGGCAGGCTATTATGTGAAACTGCCACTGGAGTCTTACTTATCTCCCTGCAACTTGTAATCAAACTTACAATATCTTTTTATTTTTTTGTCTTCTCTCAGTTTGAATGTGTGCAGATGATGTGTCAAAGGTTCTATGACATAATTTCTTGTAGAATTATGTGATGGATATTAATACAGGCTTTTATAATAGACTTTTGTTTCATAATGATTACTAAAATTCAAAATTATAGAGTGTCCTAAATACTAATACAAATAGGATTTTTTATTAAAGATATCAAACTTAGGCTTTACTTAAGCACTTCCACCTACCTATTGTCATTTAAAACCAGGCAATCTATTTAGACAACTGAATGATCAGATAATAGGAGAAGTTCACTCTCTCTGTCTCTGACTTTCTGTCTTTTTCCTCTCCCTCTGACTTTCTCTTTGTCTTTCTCTCTCTGTGTGCCTTTCTCTTTTTAATTCACTTTGAAAACTCTTAACATTTCTTCGATTATTTTTCTCATTCTAGGAACATGGGCCATCCTACTTTCCTATCATTTACTACCCTTAAATGTTTCTCTTCTTTGTGCATTTATAGACAAATATAGAAGGTCCTACATACTATTGCAGAAAGAAGCCAAGCAGGATATGAGCACTTAGAGTTATGAGATGGGCGGATGTTATGCAACTTATCATAGAATGGAAGGTTAGCTTAAGCCTCAGTGAGAAGGTAAAAATGTGAGCAAAACCTTGAAGTATATCAGAAGACAGAAGTTTGTTCCAATGCATTTCCACCTAGTTAGATACCACCAGTATAGGATATTATTTTTTCCCTTTTGTGTGGGAGTGGCCCATGTACAGTGATCTGGAGCTTTGATGCAAATTCAGGCTAGAATTCAAGACTTTTGGCATCTTCCAGTGAAGGCTGAGTCTAGACAAAGTACATAGGTTACCTTTCTGGGAGACATATAGTAGGGACATAGATTATGACCAGTGGTACTGCCTTGGGGAAGGTTACTCTGAGGCTAGAAATCAGAAAAGAAAAATGAAAAGAATAAACAAAGTGTTTAGAGGAATGGTCAAAGATTTTGGAGCTTGAGAATGTTCTAGAAGGTTACATTGAAGTACAATTAGTGTCTTTTTTCTACAGCAGTTTTAGTCAGGGGCTTTGTGGCACAAAAGATAATTACAGTGGTTAGTGATTAAATGGAGGATAACAAAAGAGCCAATGTGAATGATTTCCTTAGTGGTTGACTTGTTCCATGTTAATCTTTAGTAAAAGTCTGTGTCAATCCTCAAACACTTGGTTCTGCAATAGAGTCACATGATAGGAAACTTGACACATATTTACTCAGACCTCAGTTCTAAGCCCTTCAGGACCAATTTCAATATTGAGTTTTACAATATTACTTGGCCTCCTCTTTTGGCAATGCTCTGGCAGATGTAGTATGAAAAGGACGTAGAGAATGTGAAGAGCAAGTTTCAATAGTGCCAAAAAGAAAATTACAGATATTTGTGAGTATTGATATGTACTTCTTGATATTTCAAGATGTGAAAGGTTGAACAGGTTGAAATAGTTGTAAGAAGTCAGCTCTAAGTCGAAACGTGGACATAGAAGAAAGACTTAGAACTGGACAAAATCTCAAAAGAGGGGGGAAAAGGGAAAAGGAGCCTGTGTTTCCCTTTCTATGTAAATGGAAAGGAAAAATGAAGTATGGCACTAAAAATTAATAGGAAAAGATTTGTTTTTTAATTTAGTATAGTTATTATTGGTAAAGCCCTGAGTAAACTTGGAATAAATGACAGCCTTCAGCCTCTATTTCTCTCTAACCATGTGCCTTGTTTTGCTTATCTTCATATTTTTTAAATTTTAGTTTTATGTTTTAGCTTTTTATTCCTGGTGCTAGTATAGTTCTTGATCATATAGTTCTAATACTGTCACTTGATTTTTTTTTAAGGCTGCTGTTCTATCACATGAGCCAGATCTCTAACTTTTTGCTAGCTTCATTGGAAGTAGAAGCCTCCAGGTATTTCTGCCCACACTGGTTCAACCATGAACCTCAGATCTCAGCTCGCCTTTGATTTGTACCCTGTTGATATGCATTAAAGTAAAGGTCTTATCTGTACTGTATTCACCCCCATATAGTGGTAAAGGAAAGAGGTCAGCCAATTGATTTCACTTTTTTCTATTTAGTAGAAACCTTGATTTGATTATTTTTTATTAACATGTGTTTTCTGGCTATGTCACTGATTCTATAAAGCTTTATAAATTATCATTCAGAAAGCTCTTATAATATGCTGGACATTAGGCTGGAAGGTAGCTTAGTGGTAGAGTTTTTCTCTAGCATGCATGAAGCCCTTTGTTTAATTCGTCAGTACGACATATACAGAAAAAGCTGGAAATGGCACTGTGACTCAGGTAGTAGAGTGCTAGTCTTGAGCAAAAGAAGCTCAGGACAGTATCCAGGCCATGAGTTGAAGCCCCAGGCCTGGCAAAAAAAATGCTGGACATTATGGAGTACAATGTTGTGCATAGAAATAAGAAATAGTAAGTGAAAGTTCTGTATAAAGTGCCAAGAACACAGAATGGATGAAGGATAGTAGCCATGAGTGTTGAAACTCATGAAACTGGATCTGAGGACCCAGTCATTTTGCAAAGAGCAAAGAGTGGTTGGGTTCCATTAGATCTGATAAGATGATGTCACTCAGAATGAATCCTGGTTAACTTTGGATAATACAAGGTAAGTCTTGGTTCTATTGCTTCAGACCATCACCATTGTGAGATAGATTATCTGTCTGTCCATTGAAATGTTTGAGAGTGAACCCTTCTACTGTGTAGTCTGATCAGTGAGGAGTCATTTTGTAGCTTGTTCTTTGGTAAGCATATGTTCCCCTGTGCTCCATGCATCATGGAGGTAAAAACTGATACCCTTAAGGCTCTTCTTAGTTATTATTTGGTATTAGATGGACATAATCTTTAAAATGTGTGTGTTATTCAATAAGGATTTTCAAGGGTTATTTATATGAAGTAAAACTTTTATGAGCACATGTCAATATTATGATAGCAAATTATCTTCGATGACTTTTTTTAGGTTTTATAAGAGGCAGGCTGTGTGAGAAAAAAACAAGCTCCTGTGGTCTGCCTCATTAATTTTATGGAAGAAATGATAAATTCTACTAATAGTTCCTTTGAAATACTATTGCCATATGAAGTTGTTAATCATTTCTTAATCCAATAAAGTAAATTAGCGCTAAGTTTCCTTCGTGTGGTGTATATCAAGACTATTTGTCTGATGAAATCACTCTTGTAAATCTATCTGGTTCTCAGTTCTGCCTACCATTTTAGATAAACAAGGCCATGAATTTGATTTCCTTCTTCAGATATTGCATTAAATGTATTTAGCTTGGCATGTGAATTCATAGATAGCTACTCATTTATTTTTTCCAAATAAAATTTTATTTATGCCTTTAGAGTTGTAATCACTATTTTTCAAAATATTTTGATTGTTGTTGTAACAAGAATTCAGTTGTTTATTTTCCTTATAGTGTTTTCATTTAATTTTAGTAGTGGACATTAGACTTCTGAAAGGTTCTGAAAGGTTAGAATTCTTTCTAGTATTCAAATTGATTATATATATATATATATATATATATATATATATATATATATATGGGGACTGCTGGAAATGCTATGTTTATTAAATCTGTTCAAATTGAAGTAGCTGAAGACCTTGTCTTAACCCATATTATAAGGTTTTAGCTTTTTTAATATGGGGTTCTTGTGACAGTTTAAATGCTCTTTCAGTGCACAGAGTTATTAGATCAGCAGCATTTTGCTACATAGAGAGAAGGTTCTCATTGACCTGTGTTTTTTGACACAAAGGAAAAGCACCAAATGTGACCAGAAAGAGCAGAAGAAACAAAATCTGTGTCTTTGGTCCACATCACAGTCACCAACTATTTTGAAACAGGTTTCTTTTCCTTTGACCCTGACTTATACTCCTAATCTGTGCACTGAATGTCCTGCATGATGAGAAGGGACATTAAAAATAATTATCTGCTATCTTAGAAAAATCAGTTGTAAAATATATACAACTGAGTTTTTCTTCAGGTATTACTGTTCTGAAAAATAGCTCATGGAGTAACATTAGCTATCTGAATACCCTGCATTTTTGAAATCTATTTTTAAAATCTATCAGTAATCACATCGCCAGTGCATTCAATGTGAAACAAGTTCTTTCTGGGAGCCAGATGATGTTGTTTGATTTTTGCCTATAAAAATATATGTAGTGAAATGGTTAGGGTGAAATACGGAAACACAGTAGTAAGTATACTTCGGAGTCACTTATGTAGCAGTATAAATCTGTGTGGCTGTGTAAGTTGACACTTGCTTTCTTGTGGCCCGTGGGTTTGTGCTGTTATTGGCTCCTTGGAGAGCTATACTTCCTCCTTTCAGCTGATTGATTTTGAATTTTTCAAACTGATTAATGTTTTCATGTGAATGGTAATGCTGACTTGACAGAAGATGTGATCTTTTAATTAGCAGATGCTGAGATTAGCATTGGGGCTGAACAGTAATTTGCATTTGTTCTTATAGTGCAAGATGCAAACTACTGCAGTGAATAGAGTTACTATGCCTACTTTACATTGTTTCTTTTGATAGAGGGTAACATTATTAAAATACTTAATGATCTAGGTACTTAAAATATTGCAGCAAATTGATGATTCACTTAAGAGAAAAAATATTTTCTTTTTTTTGAAAATTAATACTGCCTTTTTTTGTACTGACATGATTGTCTAGCTTGATATTCCTAAGGATTTTATTTTTTTTTATTGTGAAAATACTGTACAGAGGGGTTACAATTACATGGGCAAGATAAGTACATTTCTTATCAAACATTGTAGCCTCCTCCTTTGTTTCCTCTTCCCATCCCTTCCCATCCTCCCGCTGCCCTCCCCAATCCTCCTGGTCACCCCCACCACCACCAAAGTGTACAAGTTGTTATGTCGAGAAAAATATTTTCATTTATCTTATGTTCTCTGTATAAATTTTGCTTCTATTTTCAAGACTTACCTACATATTTCATAATGGAACTTAAATTTTTTTAATTTTAATTTTAATTTTTTGTGAACATACTGTACAGAGGGGTTACAATTACAAGATAATGAGTACATTTAGTATCAAGCATTGCAGCCTACTCCTTTGTTTACCCTTCACATCCCTTCCCAGCCTCCCCCCACCCCCCAATCCCTCCTCTTCTGCCCCCCCTGCCCCCCCCCGCACCAAAGTTGTAAAGTTCGTTTTTGACATGACAACTTGTACTTCTCATAGTTGCATTGGGTCCACCTGTATCCTTAAATGACTTGTTTTTCCCCATATCCTCCACATATTATACTGACATCGAATATAGTGAAAGCAGGGGTTATACTGTGGGGGGAGGGACATACAAAGCTACAAAGAAATAATCTTATAAATGAGTTAGAAACAAATGCATGAAAGAAAAAAACATTTAAATACTTATCTAAGGGTTCATTTTCCTAACATCACATTATCTGACTTTTCCTGCTTGACTCATACATATACTAGATATTGCAAATAAGGGAAACCATGGGACCTTTGTTTCCTTGGGCTTGGCTTACTTCACTTAATATAATTTTTTCCAAGCCTTTAAATTTTATTTCCATGAAGCTGTGGTCATTATTGGTGGCTATGAGTATGCACACTATGTGTTAGTCTGAAAACACAATCAAAGTCTTGGTTCTCATAATTTTCTTATATAAATGACACTGTTCTAGAGCTGATTTGAGGATCAACCTAAAATTGATGAGACCCAACTAGAGATAGTAGGGTGAAAGACAAGAATTGGTATTTGTGGGTTTGAGAGAGATGAAAGAGAATTTGGGAAGGGGTTACACTGATCAAGATGCATTATACACGTAAAAGGATATGTTGAATTGAAACTTCTTTGTACGACTCTTAAAGATAGTATAATATTTTAAGAAAAAAAGGGATTTGGTTTCAGGGAAACCAAGATTCAAGTGTATACTATGATGCTTTTTAGGGTAAATTAATTATGTCAAGTACTTATTGTGATATTTCCTAGGTTAAATTAATTCCTTATTACCTCAATGCTTAGTGTTCTTATGTATAAGACAAAGTCATAATTTTTGTGAAAAATTATAATTGATATTTTGAAAGAAACCTTTTTAACAACATTCATAGCAATTATCAATAAAAACATCCAGCATGTTAAGTAAATAGCTTACACTTAATAAGTTATTGATTCAAACAAAAAATTATTTTTTCAAACAAAATGATTGTTAAATGCCTACAGAATAATAAACCACTCTTAAAAATGAATGTGTCTTTTGTTCCAAACAGGCCAGACTTTTCACTTTATAATATGCATTTCAACATCTTCAGAAACACATTTCTGCCTCTGTTGTAATTTTTCTTTGGTGGTGGTTGGATTTGAACTTGAGGACCTCATGCTTGGAGCTCTTATTGGTTATTTTTAGAGTCTCACTTTTGAGAAGGGCTAGCTTATGTCTCCTACTTAGCTGAGATTACAAGTGTGTATCACTATGTCTGGTCCTTGTTCTGTTCCTTAACAGAAATTCCTTCAAGGAATACTATAAGGAGAAGCTAGGTCCTCTCTACAACTAGTATGGAGCTTTAAATTTTGTTTTCTTTTGTTTTAAATGGTTCCTTCAACAATTGGTAAGAGGAAAAAGTCAAAGCAGGAATAATGAAATATTCATATAGACGAAGCCTTTATTCTATATACACAATGTGGTACATATTTTTAGGTTTCTAATAGTAGACAGAACGGTGCTACATAGATGGTCAGTGTTTGATTGTTTAATATGTATCAAATGTCAACACAATGAAACTTTATCTATTACTGTTTAAAGGGAAAATTATTGCTGATCCCTAGTGCCTAGAGAAATTAGGTCCTGTTTGAAACTCTGCAACCCCACATCTCCCAATGATGGCTATTACACTAGCCTTAAAGTAAATGCATTTACATTTGTTATTATGGATGTTACGCTCTCAGGAGACAGCTAATAGTGCATGCAAAGCTCTAACTGAGCAGAATGATTGACTTCTAAATTTCTACCTCTCCTGCTTGCTGCCTGCCTACTTAAAAACAAACGGAGGAAAACTAACAGAATGAATCAAAGTAGATTTCCAGAAAATAAAAAAGCAAAACTTACAGGAACAAAACTAGAAATGCAAGGTTTTATTTCATTGAGACAGGTTAAGTGGTATTTGATTGTAATGAAACTTTAGCTTTGAATGAAATAGGATTTCTTTTCAGGAAATCCCTTCATTCAGTAGGTCAAAATCAGCGATGGCATTGAAGAAAGAGGTTTGTTCCTGTAGAATTAGGAAACAGTTAAGAAATACACTCTGGAGGCAGAACTAGCTGTGGTACTGTATTCAAGTTTATTATCTGAAATGTCTGTTTCCTTGAGTGTGCATTATTGTTGACCATGTTGGCTTTCAGAACTCTCTAATTAGGATAGTCCCTGTGTATTTGTGCTTCTATACCAAAATATATCTGAGCCTGGCAGTTTCTAGAGAAAGGACATTTACCTTTCATCATTCTGGAGCCTGGTAGTCCAAGATCAAGGTGCCAGAATATTTGGTGCCTGTTGATAGCCACACTCCTCCTCAGGATGTTTACTCCTTGTCCACCCTGGCACAAGATGGACACTGTGCACTCACTGGTGGAAAGTGAGGGGCCAAAGAAGAGTAGCTGCTTCTTGAGACTCCTCTTAGAAGGCTCTGTATCCTGTATCTCCTCAGCTTCCCACCTCCTTATAGTATCATACTGAATCTGCAATTCCAAAATTTGAGAGAGCATACACATTCAGGAATGTTTTAACAAATTGATTCTGCAACATTTTTTTTTTCTGCCTATCACTAAGCAGCAACTTCCATTTCTCGAGTTTGTTTGTTTAGTTCCAAGGGTATGTAGAGCTATATAAATTAAAACTATCTTTTGCTCACATACTTATAAATATATTAAAGAGTCCTAGTTTACCAATTTGTGAAATAATCCATTAGAACACATATAGCTTATGTTGGGATGTGAGGAACAGAAATAGCAACAGATTGTGTTGGCTTTTGTCACTATTCCCAGTACTTGGTGGCTGGAACTTAGGCAAGAGTTCAAGGCCAGACTGGCTTACATAGTAAGACTTATGAGTATTTAGGATACAATTTATGAAAGAGATTATGTAGTTTGACAGAAATTCCAGGAGGCCTGGAATAAAAGACAAAAGCACTTTGATATAACCAGGAAATTGATAAAATTGTGGATTCTTAGGCATCGATACATTAAATCTACATCCATCGATACCCTGCTTAGGCCTTGAAAATATTTTTACATATGACTTTCTATTTTTACCTGATATTGTTAAGAAAATATTTAAAATATTTTGCTCAAAATTTATGTTTTGTAGTATATGTAAATGATAGAAAGTTACTTGTTCTGCTATTTTCCATGATTTTATTATCAGAGTATATCTGATTAAATGAGTCTTTCTTAACTTTTTTTTTCCTATTGTTCTCTGAATTCCATTTAGTACCAGGTACAGTAGGTTCTATCTGTTGTAATTCTTCTTGTTGTTGCAATGTTGCTTTTTTTTTTATGACTAATCCCTTTTCTTTACTTGTGATCCTTTCTTTAGTTTCAGTATTCACATGAACTTTTATCTTTACCTATAGTGTGTTCTGTCATCCTATGTTCCTATTCTGAGTGTGCTTTTTCATGATATTATTTGCTTAATTATCTGTTTAATGTCTGACTCCCCGTGCCAATTGTAACCTCAGTAAAGGTGAAGATTTTGCCAATTACATTACCCTGTTGTTTATCCATTGTCCCATAGAGGATTAGGCATGTTGGGGGTATTCAGTAAATATATGTTAAATTAGTTGAATAAATATCTTTCAGACCAATTACATTTTTCTCCAATGTTTTCTAAATATATAAACATTAAAGCTATGAGAAAGCCCATTAGCTATTTGAGAGGGTTTGTTATGTTTTGTTTTGTTTTGGGTCATGGGGCTTGACCTCTGGGCCTGAGCACTGTTCCTCAGCTCTTCAGCTCAAGGCTAGCACTCTACAACTTGAGCCACAGTGCCACTTCCAGTTTTCTGGTGATTCATTAGAGATAAGAGTTTCACAGCTTTTCCTGCCAGGGCTGGCTTTGAACCACGATCCTCAGATATTAGCCTCCTGAGTAGCTAGGATTATAGGCGTGGGCCACCAGTGCCCAGCTTTTGAGAGTTTTTATACTTTTAAAATTTATATTATCTCATTGATTTATATTTCAAATTTCTTAGTATTTGGATGTGTTAACATTGTGTAAGCTTAAATTTAGGATTAATGCCTACCTCTCCCTCCTCCCCCCCAAATAACAACAACAACAAAAAAAAGTCTAGTTATGTCAATGAGGAATTTTCCAGAGAAAGAGTTAACATCAGAACTAGCAGTGCAGAAAATACATTAAGACTCTTAGTGCTTAAGTTATCAATGCCTAAAAGCAACTGGCTTTAAACTACTTAGGAATGTACTTATTTGTCGGCTAAATAAGCTATATGTGATTTTGTTTTTCCAGACTCATTATTTTCGTTAACACTTCATAACTGTACACATTCTTTAATATCAGTATTTTACTTTGACATTAAAATATATCAGTTTTTGGATTTTGACAATCAGTTGTTCTTCTATGGAAGTTACAGTCAGAGTTCCAACTAATAATGTCTAATGTTTGGTTTTAAGGAGTTTATTTTATAATGCTGACCAAGATTAGCATTATAAGCAATCTGCAATGAGATGTAGTATCATAGAGGGGATATCATTAAAATTCCCACTGAAATAGGTGATGTTAGACATGAATATTTGTAGGTAAATAAAGTTCAGTCGATGATTTAGTTAGAACACCACTTTCCTTCTTTATATTGGTAATAAGGGTTTAAATATTGGATCAAATGGGAAATAAGCAGAAAACATCAAAGTATTTGCTTTGATACCAGTAGATTATAATTACAAAGTCAGTCTAGACCTGCAGTCAATTAATTTTTCCAAATTATTCTTCCGCCATGTTGAACTTACCCAGACAAAACAAAGATGCAGGTCAAGGGCAACTATGACATTTTACACCTCTTTTAGTAAATTGCATAACAATGCCATTAGTGACAGATTCAAGGTCCTACCCACACTTTTTTTTTGTTTTCTTTTCTTGGCAGCACTGATTAAGATATGGGGAAATTATCTAATGTATTGTACCTTTTTGAGAAGATTCTGAATAAGAGGGGAAATTGTTCTCTCTAACTACACACACACACACACACAAACATATATGTGAGCATATATACCTCTCTCTCTCTATATATATATATATAGGTATATAAGAAAGATCTTTTTAGTTCTATACTAGTTTTACCTTGAAGTTCTCATTTTGATTTAAAGCAAAACAAGGTAATGTCTATTTTTAGTCTCTCTTGTTTCTAAAGGATGTTGTGTGTGTGTTAGTGGAAAGTTTGGCAAATAATAGTAGGATGCTCTTATGTCTGATTTGTGAATCGAACCCAAAGATTGACTTTTAATACTGCCATCATATTTTTATTTCACTACAGAATTCAATAAAGGTAGGCACATTATTAGGATCAGTTTAAATTTGATTTTACTTTTTTATTAAAACTTTCTTGGTGAGATATTATCCTCAGACTCATGAGGTAAATTTGTAATGTAGTTTTAAATACAGGTCAATGACAGGAGGCAAAGACAGAGTCTTTGTTGCTATCAGACTTTCCCCACTTTTCCAACCTGTCATATTTTATGGGGCAAAAGTTTGTAGTCTGTGGACTTCAGTGTGAGACCTTTAGCTGTGAAAGTTTATTAGCTGGCTGCAGTTAAAATGATTTATGTAGTACTAAACATAATGAAAAGGGAGAGACTATTTTCTACTGGTCAGAAATCCAGTAGAGTACTGGAGAATGAATTTGTATTTCCCTTCTGAAAATAATTTCATGATACAAATGCTCCTTTGATAGATTGTAAATGTCCTTTAGACAGTACAATAGGACTTCAGACATTATTTTTACTTTTCTTTCATGGACTAAATTATTAAACAAGTAACACATGAATACATATTTAATTAGCATAAAATTGATGTGGTTCTTCCTCTTTCAAAATGAACGTATGCATGTGTATATATGCATCATGTTTTCTTATGTGAGTACAATTTTGTAATACTAAGAAAATTAAACTAACAATCTTCTAGCTCCTCTGGAGCTGTTGTACCCTGAGTTGTTAATTGGGATCACACAGATGGAACCAGCCTCCATGGAAACACTCTCCAACTCAGTGAAACCTATGGACTCTGGGAGAGATAGGATGGTTTAGGGTTATTGAATGGTGGTTAGGGAAATAGGCAAACTGACAACCTTCACTTTAAATACTTACCATAGCATGGTGACACGGTCTCCCTGTTGGTTTTCAGCATTTCTCTACTTCCTACTCTTGTTTCTACTTATCTTTATTTATCCTGAATACTTTGTGTTTTGTTTTTAATGGAAGAGTTTCTTTACTGATACATGAAGGGCTTATTAAATGGTATGCATTGTGCATTGTCTTTCCTCTTTCCTTAGTCATTGGCATTTGGTAGAATGAAGAACTGGTTTGAAAACTGGTGAGTAGGTTGCAAAAGGGTCAGTGAAGGGACAGCACCTGGTACACCGTGTCTTTCTGTTTCTTTCTCATTCTCTTCTCTCTGAGGCACATTCAATTTAGCTTCTTTGCTTCTCTTTTCTTTGCCAGACTGTCAAGGACAGCTGAAGAAAAAAGAAAAACAAATAGTCATGTTCATGTGAATTGTTGCTATTACACATGTAAGGTTTTTAACCTCAGCCGAACTTTGAGTAGAGCTCAGCAAATCCTTTCCCTATCTCCCAGTCAGCTCTTTCTCTCATCTGTCATGCTCTTTGTTATTTGCATGTGCTATTCTTTTCTTGAAGTACCCTTTAAAATGTTCCTCTGCAGATAAAGCCTAATCATCCTTCAAGGCAAGAATGGATGTAACCTCAATTTATGTAGTTTTATAGTCTGCCCCTTCCCTTCTCTGAGTCTTGTCTCGGGCACAGCCTGTTCCTTTCTTTTCTGTGATTGTAGCACAGCCCAAGTAGCATTGTCATTGTCATCAATGTTTATGCCTTTCTTTCCTATGGAAGTCCATGTATATGCCTTCTTAGCCATTGCTTTGCCCAGTTCTTGGCACATGGTTCCAACTAGGTTGGGTTTGCTAAGTGAAACAATTCCTGTGAATATGTTGTTAGTTTTGAAGTGCAGTCTGATAGAGGAATGAGTGCCATCATCTTTACATTTGTCAGAAATGTCTTGCTTATTATGTTATACTTTATTTTCAACACATCCCTCCATAGTAATAGCATTGAGCAATAAAACAGATGAGAGGGCGAGGAAATAGTTCAAATGACAGTCTAGCTTTCTTCCTTTCAGATAGGACAATAAGATACCTTCAGTCAAATACATGTCATTTTTTTTAAAACAAGATTTTTCAGGTTGTAGGAGTCTGTCATATCTGTGAGTCTTTCTTGCCACAGTTGGTTAGCATCTGATCTGTATGCTACAGATTCCATTAGCTTTCTTTGTCTTTCTTTCCAATCCTTATCCCTTTAAAACAAACAAACAACAACAACAAAATGCACAAAAACTGCTCTCTGTTGCCTCCCTAGCTATGTCTCTCATCTATGTAAAATCTACAGCTCTTCCACGTCTCATTTTCAGAGGCTACTTGCCAGCTGTTGAGGGAACAGCTGACTTCTGCTGTACAGTGAAAAGGTGGAACCTGTACGTGTGGCTCACAGCTGCCAAGCTTCTGATTCTCTTCCCTCACTGCCTTGAAAACCCAAGTCCCATATCACATAAAGTAGCCCAGCTGGTCTATATCTTGAAGTAGGTGATCAGGGAAGAGTTTTATATAGGATGATTAATAGTGGGGTTAGTTATTAAGGAAGCTAGGTGGTGGCTGAGAGCTTATATCAAATGTCAGGGTGAATTTAAATTCCTGTATTGCTATTCAAGGCTATTCAAGGGTGTGCTGTATGATTTTATGATTATTTGTCTGTGCTTAGATTTCCTTAGTTTCTGTGTGTGTGTGTGTGTGTGTGTGTGTGTGTGTGTGTATCTTGAGGCTTATTTTGAAGATATTCAAATCGAATGTAAATTTCATGTTTTGTTTTTGTTTTATTATGATTTTAATTTTGTTGTATTCAACAGAAATAAAGGTTCACTTTGACCTAAAAAGCAGATTTATGATAATAATTATATTCCAATACAGAATTTTTCCAAAATAAGGCTCCAACTTTTTTTTCCCTGACCTGTATTTGGATGTTTGTATGGGTATATCTGTTATCGCTAACAGATAACTCTTTTAAGAGTTAAAAGTAATTATCCTAGTTAAAAATGGATCATGTGCTTATAGAAAAGGTAGAATCCATTATATGTACCAAAATATGAACTCAAAATATTAATACAAATAGATTATCATCCACACAAACAAAGATGCAATGATATAAGAATGTCAGATTACATTTTTAAAAGAAAAAAATGTTGGGCTGGGAAGTTGGCTCAGTGGTAGAGCGCTTGCCTTGCATGTCAGAGGCCCTGATTTTGATTCCTCAGCACCACATGAGCAAAAAGAAAAAAAAGCCAGAAGTCGCGCTGTGGCTCAATTGGTAGAGCGCTAGCCTTGAGCTGAAGAGCTGAGGAACAGCGCCCAGGCCCAGAGTTCAGGCCCCATGACCGGACCCCAAAAAAAATGTTTAAATTATAACAAAGTAGGATTACATTTTTCAAAGAAAAAAGATGTTTAAATTTCCTTCTCCATGTTTCGGTTTCAGCCATCTGTGACAGGGACATATTTGTTTTCAAAGCATAATGGAAGCAATCACATTTTACAGCTAAAGTCAGCTAATGATCAATTTAGGGTATATTTCTTGAGTGCTCATAATATTGAAGGCAGTGAGCTGCAATCCTGGGGGCACAACATAGTATAACACATTGAATGAGTGACTACATTATACACTATTGCAATTCAGGGGTGTGTTCATAAATAGCAGTCCTGGTTGTATACTTTTCCTTAAATGTATACAAAGATATGTATAATGATTTGTGTGATGTAGATACGACTATATTTTAGTCATTTCTGAAAGTTCATGGGAATTCAACCTTGTGATAGCACCAAGTGTAAATATTGGGTAAATAATTTTCTGCATAAATTTTAGTGGGAGGTGAAAAGAACACAAATGCTTTATTTTTCTTCATACTTACTTCCCATCTATTGCCATAATCCAAAGACTAACATTTAAGTATTGATACTTTACAGGCTAATTTGAGCCAGTTTTTATGGTTTCTAAGTAAACAATGCAAGGATACTTGTGCTATCATAATTGACTTTATATCTTTTAATTGATTTTCATATGTCAATCTGACTTCATTTTTCTAACCTCATTGAAATTTGGGCTAAGCAACCATCATTATTCCCTATCTCTTAGATAATAAAAAGATGCCTGAAGATATTGAAAATAATATTAGTTTGTAGTTTAGGAATAATTGGAAACAATGCCAGCAACTCTCTGTTGTGGTAAGTATGGAAGTTATGTATTATTAACATCTTTTCTCAGTTGAACATTGAAATATCATGCATAGTAAACATCTCTCTGTTCTCTGTTTTTGTCAGGATTTCCCACCATACTTCTCCTTTTTTTTTTAACATGACTTAACAAGTTATTTAGCTAGTTAATATGAGACTTGTTAATACCTCTGACTCATCATTCATTCACAATTTAGATATACAACACCAGACTGCATTCCTACAATTGTTTCCTGGGTCATAGAGTTAATAGGAAAGAAATTCTTTAAAGGCATCTACAACTGTTTAGACCAAAATTGCTATGAGTCATGATTCAGAACTATTCTGTAAACTACTCTGGGCAATCTTTTTTGGAGCCAATGTTAGTAACTTTTTTCAAAGCCATTTAAAAGTTGAAACAACAAAATGCTGAAACAAGGATAAATGTTGAGCCATTATAACAATGAGATGTACAAGACACTATGTTGAAAAGGAACTTTACTGGGAGGGGAGGGGGGATTTGGGGAAGTGGGAAGGAAAGGGATAGTAGGGGAAAAACAAAGGAGAAGGTAACAATGCTGGATAGGAAATGTACTCATTACCTTACTCATGTAACTGTAACCCCTCTGTACACTATTTTTACAATTAAAAAACATAAAATAAGTTTTAGGGAAGTAAACTGCTAATATATATGAAATTTAATGTTTGCTCTCTGAATGGAAACTTTCACACTGAATTTCTTACTTTTTTTGTCTTCAGCAGTTACATTGAGTGTTAGCAGTGGTTTGCTTTTTGCCATTCTTACAGATTTTCAGATTATCTTTTAAAGCAGTCTCATGGTGAGATTTTTGAAATACTTCATTTCAGAAAGTTACAAGTTAGTAGACATGCCCTAAATCGAAAAGTTAAATTACTGCTTATATTTCCAAGTCCTGAGTCTAATTTCCATTATTTAGCAAAGAAATAAAAGTGATTTTTTATTTCCACTGCCTTAGTCCATTATTGTTTGTTTAAAGTGTTCTGAAAAAAAATTATCTCCTGTTTCACAATTATTTTGACTTAAATGGCAAATACTGGGTTAATATTAAAATACTATGGACTGTCATTTGGTATAATTTGAACTGTAATGTAGCCTAATGTAATGCAATTTGTTTGTTGCTGATGATTTAAAGGAATAGAATGGTAAGAAGCTAGAGTGTCTAGAAAGAATCAATTAATGGAGTTATAATTCGTTGTCTTACGTTTGTCCTAAATACTTTATTCTTTGGGATACCAACCAATTCTTTCTTTTGAAAGCACATCTAATCAATTTCAAAATGAATAAAAGTAAAGCCTGAGCTAGTTTTGAACATTACTCCTCCTTGAAGTGTACCAAGGGCTGGAATTTATTGTATGGTTCCAGCTAAGCAAGTTTGTGGACTGAAAAGATGAGGATGAATAGTGTCTAAATCTGCTTTGGGACAGAGCTTGTTTATTGAGCTATACCTCTATTTCCTTTATCTGTTGCTGTGTAAATAATAGGGAGAATTCCTTGGTTGGTTGTGTTCTGTGTGTTCTGCATATGGCTCAGAGTTGACTAAGTGTAGCAACTTTGATTCTTCTTTAAGCTTCCCCATTCCTAATAAGCTCCCATCCCCTACTCACATTGGATAAAATATGATTACTTTGCTTAGATGATTGTTTAGTTTTAAATGTATACATTCTGTCTGGAAATAAAGCAAGGGTTTCTTGAAGGATGAAATAAAAGTGAAGTAGACTATTAGATATAAAATGACTTTTGGGGGGAGCTTTGAATATTTTCTCTTTCCACATTTTTTTTTGTCGGTTGTGGGGCTTGAACTCTGGGCCTGGGTGCTGTCCCTCAGCTCTTCAGCTCAATGCAAGTACTCTGCCACCTGAGCCACAGTACCACTTCTAGCTTTCTGGTGGTTTATTGGAGATAAGAGTCTCATGGACTTTCCTGCCCAGGCTGGCTTTGAACTGCCTTAGAAGCTAAGAATGCAGGCGTGAGTCACTGGCGCCAGGCCTCTGTCAACATTTGTTGACAGAATTCAACCTAAGGGAACAGCAAACTCTTTAGGAGAGAACCCTTGAAGGGAGTTAGACAACAGGATCTGATTCAGGAAGATCACAGGGCAGTGTCCTTATTAAAGGAACAGTTGGATTGTCTGATCTCTGAGGCCTCTTCCTACTAAGATAAAATGCTTGTTGAGGCTCTGTATCCAGACTTCTTAATTCTTATACCTTGATAGTGATTGGAACCTTTCACCTGTTAGAATATAGTGACTTAGATACAGTGATGTTGAAAGAAGGAGCATTTGTAATTTATAGCACAGACTTCCAATGCTTGAAGTACTGTTTTTTTATTATTTTCAATTATTATTATAAAGGTGATATAATGAGGGTTACTGTTATATAAGTCAGGTACTGAGTACATTTTTTTTAACATTGTCACCCCTTCCCCCTCATTTTCTCCCAGTTTTTCCCTCCCAGCTCCCCTCCCATACAAGATATTTAGTTTATTTTCAACATAATGTCTATCTCCAAGTAAACAAACTAGGTTAAAAGACAAAAACATATACTTGGACATAATATATTATACAGGACTCTGACTCCTTTTTCTCTTTTTTTTTGCCTTGAGTTCCAAGAATTTCAAATTATTCAGGTTTGAAGTACTTCCCATAAATAATCTTGAGATTCCAATAGTGTAGTGATTCTTACGTTAAAGCTGTTTTGACCTGCATATTTATGAAAGGAACAACATAGCTTTGGTCTTCCAAATGTGCAGTGTATTATGAATGAGACTTTTCCCTCCCCAGTTAACTCCAAAATATACTGAATCTGTTTTCTGTTATTTCTATGCCTGCCTATGGACAAGTAACTTATACTCTAGGAGACTTAATTCATCTGCAAAATGGTAGTATTTATAATATTGCTTTTATAAGTTTTCATTAGAGATGTCATAGTGTATAGTAGTAGTAGTAGTGTGTCAAAAACAACAACTGAATTAGTAATTTTATTGTGATTGCAGTTATATTGCAATTACCTATATCAGCTTAGGTAATTAGCTAAATCTGCTAGAGTGCTAACTATAGCTACTTAATACATTATCTCAAATCTAATGGTACAAAACCTCCTTTAAAAATAAAGATCATATTCATCCTTTGGGTAGAATGCTTGTTGAAGCTTGTGTCTATACCACAACGTTAAGGGCCTCAGTGGAGTTCAAAGGCAAATGTGCCTCAGAATTCCAGGATCTGGAATCACTGGGAGGTTCCTTAACTCACATGGATTTCTGAGCTGTGTTGACTTGAAAGCCATGTGTATCCAGGTAGACAGTGGAGTAGGGGATCTACATATGTTTTCTCCTTGTGGCATGCGCTTCTCCCACCTTGATAGCTGTGTTTGGAAAAATGAGCATTTAGAGAACAGGAGATTCAAGTGAAGTCTGCAAGTTAAATGACATTTGATGACCTTACTTCAGGAGCATATCACTGCCATATTGCCTTAATTGAAGTATGTAAAGCCCTCACAAATTTAACTTAATTTAAAGGAAAGATGTTGTAGAAATAAGCTGTACAGTATTTTCACAATAAAAAACTTATTAAAAAAAAGAAGTTGTAAATCTGACATCTCATTGAAGGAGAGTCAAATAACATAGGGACCTTTTCAGTGCTATACTGTCTATTACACAAAGATGAAAGGCAATAAGAAACACTTAAGCTAGGTAGTGGTATCTCATACTTGTAATGTTAGTTCTAATCCTAGCTGTTATGTAGAAGGCTGAGACCTGGGAATGGTGGTTCACAGGCAGCCCAGGCAAAAAAATCTTCAAGACTCTGCCACCAAAATAATAAGTGGCTCAAGTGGTAGAGTGTCAGTTGATCAAGTGAGCCTGCATAAGCTTGCTGCCCTGGTGTCAGGAATACAAACAAACAAACAAACAAACATTCCCAAACCCAAACAGGGAAAAACCCAACCAAACAAACACAAGCACAATCAAAAGAAACAAACATTTTACTGAAAAATATTTTTTCATGTAAATTAGTCTTGAAAATGCAAAATAACTATAATCTATCACTATGTAATAGGCAAGTATTTAAAAGTTTCAGTTAGAGACCAAAAATCACTATAAACGGAATACTAGCTTTTAGTCTTATTACTCTTGAACCTTTGCACTGTTATTTCCAGGATTGATCATTTTTTTAAGTTAAAAATTAACTGCAGTTTACAAGCAGGCATTGTTTGTTTTTCTCTTGCAGAAGTTTCTTATGAAGATGGAATTGCCTATTTAAAAATGCTGTTATGTGTTCATTAAATTAACAAATAAATACCTGTAGGCTTCTTTTCAAAAAGATATAAGGGAAGCCAGGTGCCGGAGGCTCATGCCTGTAATCCTAGCTACTCAGGAGGCTGAGATCTGAGGATCGTGGATCAAAGCCAGCCCGGGCAGAAAGTCCATGAGACTCTTATCTCCGGTAAAACCACTAGAAGACCAGAAGTGGCGCTGTAGCTCAAGTGGTAGAACGCTAGCCTTGAGATGAAGAGCTGAGGGATACGGCCCAGGGCCAGAGTTCAAGCCCTATGACCGACAAAAAAACAAACAATAACAACAAATAGATACAAGGGAAATAGGAACTAAATTGCTCTTAAGTCATTATGATATTTATTGGTATTATACCAGCAATATCATCACAGTAATTTTTGTCAAATGATTTGGGAAAAAAAAGCCTAAAATGGCTGATACATTGAATATTAACATCTTTGTCAGCATATAGTATTGTTTTCTAGTCAAAATTCATTTGAACAACTAGCTAAGTGATTCTAGTTCTGGAAAGACAGTGTATGAGTAGTCTTCATTTCTTTCTAGGTACTGTAGTTCTAATTCTATTCAGATATGAATATCTATGGCTTATTTTTCCCATTCACCCCAATACTTATTGGAAGTGGCAGCCTATCATCAAACTCAGTTAACAGCTCATACTGGTTCAGATCACTGTACTCTGGCTCACTTCTCATTTGCTTATCGGTTGCCTCAAATTAAACTTTAAAAAGCTGACATTCTAACACCCAGTAGTTAGTGCCTATTTTACACTCACTAAAAGCAAAAATGAAACGTATTTACATTTAAATGACCATGCTCTTTCTAGCTCATCATCAAGGCTGCTATTTCATTTTTATTATGAATGACCTCTTGCTAGGAATACCTGGCATACAGAATAGCCTAAAGAGAATTTCAATAGGCAGAGTAAATTCGCCTTATCTTGATGAAAGTCCCTTAGTGAAATGGAGATGCAGAGGTGATCCTGGGTCATGCATACTTTTCATAGGTACTCATTTCAGTCTCAGCCAGTTGCATGAGAATCTTTGATGGTTAACTTTGTAAATCATTCAAGCACTTGACTGCTTTCTCAAAACATACCTGGGCCTTTAGACAGGAATCTACAGGTGACTACCTCTGGATGTTTGCCTAAAGATGATTTAGAAAATTGGTTGGAAGCTATGCTCTTCCTCAGCGATCAAAAATTAACCTGCCAGAAACTTGCAGACACAGCAGAATTATGGTAATGATTCTGACTCATACACAAGACTTTTTTTTTTTTTCATAAAGCTGGCTATTCTGAATTCCATAGATTCAGCATTTATCATCTGGTAATTTACTTTTGTATTTGTGCTATGAATAGCACATTCATTATCAGGCTTCAGGACTGTCTGAAATCTCTTGGGTGTTTAGTCAGGCTACTCATTGGAGGCAAGTAACCAGTGTTGTCTTATTCCAGTGGTGAAAATGGCTCTTATTTGCTGGGGAAAAAAGAGACGAAAATCTTAGTACCATAAATTTAATTCCAAGAGGGACTGTTGTCTCATTTCCAAACAGTCCAGGGAGTATTTTTACTGCATGTTCCCCTTGAGTACTCATTAGAGCATTCTGACTGGGTTATAGGGTTGAAAGCTGAGAGAACTGAGAAAGGCTTAATTTGTAACATACACAACTGTATTTACATGTTTAGTTCTGTTCATATGTGCATGGTGTTTATGGTTAAGTATGTATTTCCAGACTTTTGTGTCAATGTACTTGGTTTGCAACTTACAAGTGCACTTCTAGAATCGTTCAGTGACTTTCAAATGCTTTGAACGTTTCCTTGTAAGTTAATAAAGTCTTAAATTTGTGGAGGTTGAAGATCATCAAAGATGGTCAAAGGCTTTTGCAGGTCTAAGTCCTTGCGATTCTGTCATTGGTTAGTTTTCCCAAATTAAGCCTCCAGTTTTATGTGTCTACCATTGTTTAAAGCTAGGTGTAAACATTATCTTTTTTCAAATTGAGCATCATTATCAATATTAGTGTTGAAAAAAAAACCTTCCAATTTTCAACTCTTTCTGTTTTAGCCAATGTTTGAATTTGTTGTACATTATTTTCAGTCTTAGGATAAGTCAGATCAAAGATGTGTTTATCATAGAGTATTTCTTTCATTTTCTTGCCTTAGAAGGGGTAGGTCAGACCTTTGAAGGTTGTGAAAATATCTTAAACTTAAAAATGTTAAGTGGGCATCCTTTATTAATGTCAAATATATACTGTGTGTATCTATTACAAATATTCAGATTACATTTAAAAAATCAGAAACCCAGATTTTAACCATTAAATATTACATTGTCTTAGTGCTACTTGAAATTATTTAAAATTTTTAGTATATGTGTGTGCTTATGTGTGTGTGAGAGAGAGAAACAGAGAGAGATAGAGAGACAGAGAGAGAGATAGGAAGACAGAGAGAGATAGAGAGAGAGAGACAGAGACAGAGAGAGAGCCAGATTTATTGCTCTTTATTGTGCCTCTATTTTAAAACCAGGCATGCAGCCGGGTGCCTATGGCTCACACCTATAATCCTAGCTACTGAGGAGGCTGAGATCTGAGGATCATGATTCAAAGCCAGCCCAGGCAGGAAAGTCCGTGAGACATTTGCAATAAACCACAAAAAAACTGAGGGTGGTGCTGTGGCTCAAGTGGTAGAGCACTAGCCTTGAGCTGAAGAGCTCAGGGACAGCGTCCAGGCCCAGAGTTCAAGCCCCATGACCCACAAAACAAACAAACAAACAAAAAACAAAAAAACAGGCATGCTCTTTATATTCATGAAGATTCAATCCCCCATATAGACTCAGTCCCTTAGGGACCTCCACTTACTCCTCACTATAATGTTGTACAAGTGTGAGCATGCCTATGTGCTATAATTATCCATGGATGTTGACAAAAACCCCTTAGTAGTTAAATCATTGTTGCCATGCTTATTGACATGTTCATGAGCAAATTTCTGCTTCTGGAATTAGCATCAGGTTTCCTGGCAGGGAGGAATTATGCTGATTTCCTAGTCATTCACACATTTCTTAAAAAAAAAATAGTTATCTTGCTTCAGTCTCTTGAGTTTTGGGCTTACAGACATGCACTATGATGGCGAGCAGAATTCTTCTTTCAGTCAGATAGTCATTTTCCTTTGTTGATCAGCTCAGAAACAGACACCTCTTCTAGCTTAGTTTCATCTTTTACTATCATCATTCCTGCTCTTAATCCAGTGCTCATCTCAGCACTTCCTGCATTAATATCTTTTAATTTGATGTTTTTCCCCCCTCAAAGTTTGTGCTCTACTTATAGTTTAGACTCTTTTTCGGCTATAGACTTCTCTGCCCAGGCTGATTTTGAACCTTGTTCCTCAGATCTCAGCCTTATGAGTAGCTAGGATTACAGGCATGAAAAACCAGATCTGGGCTCTAATTGCTTTTAACATTTTTTTTGTGTATGCTCTAAACACTATGAAACAGTGCAGTGAAAATGTATACAAAACACTCAAACTGTAGCATGAACATAAAGAACATATAATAGATGCGATCATTATAGTATGCTGTTATAGATGTTCAAGGTGAAATGATCTGAAGGCTACATACATTTATTGCTGGGTGGAAGTCAGGGTTTATGACACAGATTTTTCTTACTTCTGTGAAGTTTCTTAAGTGGAAAACCACAAGGTTTTCTGTCTTGAAGTAGCTCTTTTGGCACCGAAGTTAGAATTTTTACATAGAATGGAGAATGGCACGTGGCAGTTCTTTTTTTTTTTTTTTTTTTGGTCGGTCCTGTGGCTTGAATTCTGGGCTTGGGTGCTGTGCCTGCACTCTTAAGCTCTACCGCATGAGCCACAGCACCACTTCCAGTTTTCTAGTGGTTTATTGGAGATAAGAGTCTCACAGATTTTCCTATCTGGACTGGCTTTGAACCGCTATCCTAGATCTCAGCCTCCTGAGTAGCTAGGATTACAGGCCTGAGCCACCGGCGCCTGGCTACATGGCAGCTCTTGAAATGCTGGTATTCATTCTCTTATGAAATGGATTTTGGTTTCCTTTCAATAAACATCTGTGTAAGACAATTTTATCTATGAGAAAATGCTCATGATAGTCAGTTTATAACCATTTGTTTTGCCTGCATTGTTTTGTATATGACAGGAACTCTTAGAACAAAACTGCTCACTTTGTCACCTTGTTGGAAGGGAGCAAGAGAAGAAGAAGTAAAAAAAAGTAAAAAAATAAAAGAGAAGAGGAAGTAGATAGAGTTCCTTATTTTCCTCAGTGACATAAAGGTCTCCCTTAGATGCTACTTCTGAAAGGTTTCATGAGCAGCCAGTAGGTCTATTCTGAGCATTAAGCTTTGCACACAGGGCATTTTTCAGCTACTCAAGATTCAAACAAAGGGCACATCTGTTTGATTTTATTTCTGTATCTCCCATTGTATGGACAGGACTGTCATAAACAATCCTGTCATTTGCCTTGTCGAAACCCATTTGGACTTTATGGTTCTCATTTGCCTACCATAAATGTCTGATATGCTCTGAAAGATTGGAATTACAGTTAGATATAATACTTTTGATTATTTGCTCTGAGGGAGACATGTGAATTAACATCTTATATTTTCATACAGATCTGTTGAACACATTTCCTCTTTACAACAGTGTTATGAAAAGGTACAAGTATTACATTTTTTTTAAAGAGAAAACCAAGATGCACTAAAGGAAAGTATATGTTTAAATTGTAGACTAGGTCTTCAAAGTTAAACTCCATATTCTCTCTTTCTCTCTCTCTCTCTCTCTCTCTCTGGTCAAGTAGTCATTGTCTCTGAGACTAAAATATGAAACAATATGGCCATTAGTTGTGTGCATTTTAATCATTCTTTTAATCATCCTTTATGGTGTATATTATTATTCTCAAAATGTGAGTCCCTTTCTTATCCTGGGAACATTTGAATGTTTTAAACTATAGCAATAACTGTTTGAAATTTACCTGGTAGAAAATTTAGTAATAAACCACAAATTACTTTTCTTCAAAGCTGAAGTTTCTTAGTACTCCTTTTTTTTTTTTTTTGTCAGTTGTGGGGCTTGAACTCCGCCCAAGCATTGTCCCTCAGGTCTTCAGCTCAAAGCTAGCAATCTACCACTTGAGCTACAGTGTCACTTCTGGTTTTCTAGTGGTTTATTGGAGATAAGAGTTTCACGGACTTTCCTGCCCTGGCTGGCTTTGAACTGGGATCCTCAGATCTCATCCTCCTGAGTAGATAGAATTACAGGCATGAGCCACCGGCACCTGGCTCCAAGTACTTCTTGTATTTATTTGTTTTGGGCGGTTATGAGTCAATGAATAGTGTATCAAACATGGAGAGCATAGTTTTATTTTTACTTAACCAATGGTTCACTCTATATTAATTTTTAACTTTCATTACATGTAATCTGAAAAAACTAGAGGTTATAAGATCTCATTATGATTGAAGACATCAACGATGAAGTCATATTTTACAAATGAACAGCCAGTTAAAGGTAAAGCATATATAATGAACTATATAGTCTTATAATCTGTCACTTGTATTTATGAAAAAAATTGTGCCACTAAAAGTTCTAATAGTTTTGTCTTTCTCCTTCATGTACTTTGTACACACCTATGAAATCATATTTTAGCATGAAGGAAAACTACAGTGAAATATTGTAGCACAATATTCAGCACAATGTTCTGAAAAATCTTCAGGTATACCCTATAAAAAACAATGACAAATTTTCCCAATATTTCTTAGGGGCATTTCCATTGTAAGAATATGTTCACTGTTTCTACTTCACCTTGCAATAACTTGCGTTCCTCTGGATTGAAATGCAGTATTTCTATTAAATCCATACTTCCAAGTTTGTCACTGGCATTATTGCCCTCATCTAAGTGCTATCACCATAATCTATGATAGTAAAGAATGTAAGAAACTGATCTTGTTCTATTTTTTAACTCTGTTGGAAAAGATAAATCCACATTTGCTTCCATTTTTTACAGGAGAAGAAAAAACTTATTCAAAACAGTAGTTATGATGCTTATATATGGTTTCCAATTAGTGTTGTATATTATTGTTATTTTGGAAACAAGTCTATGTTATGTATGCAAGTGAACTCATTTAAGTTCTTATACCAGGTATGTATTTAAAAATCATGAATATTCAAATATGATATTTGACACATTAAAAGTGCCAAATATCTTTAAATATATACTTGGATTGCCACTTTTAGGGTTGAAGATACATACTAAAATTGAAGTCCATAGAAATCACTATTAATGTATTCGTGCATTCATGATCAATAACAATCTTAAAGCAAAAAACAAATAAAATATGACAGTGGTAAATATGTTACCAATAGTGTCTATAGCCATTTTATACTAAACTTCACATTATAGATTATTTTACTTTCCAAAAATTTTAATAGGCTTTTCAGTCTCTTTGGCTGTTCATCTCAAACCACATTTTCCCATCAATGAAGCTTGCTTAGAGACTGATATATGCTATATTCCCAGAAAATCTATCATCACCAACTTCCTATTGTCAAGATGGCTAATATTTTAGACATCCACAGAAATGACATAACAGTTTGTTAGAAAACCATTCACTGCTTAGCCTTGGCCAGGCATCTTCCCAGTTATTAGCAAACTAAGCAGAGCAATTTTTCCTACAGCTCAGTCTTGCTTATATCTTTCTACTCATGATGGGTGCCAGAAGCCTTACAGAACTGTAAGGCCATTACTCTCACCTGATGAGAGAAAGAAGGAAAGTGGAATGTCTGTTTTTCTTCTTTCTCTTTAATCTGCTCTTCCTCTCCCCACCCCTTTTGAACTTGGTCATATTCTAAGATAACTAGTTTTCATTGGAAATGTTTGAAATACAGTATCAATCAGTACAAATCAATGCAGACTCAAATAGGTTTCCAAGATACAGGCTTGTGACATATTAGATTTGTCTTTCCTACAGCTTCAAAAATTTTTACTTTATGATTGAATTTAGAGAATATTTGAATAAATATTTGATATCTGTCTCTGTACTAGAGGCTTCGCTTCAGGGTTTCCCAAAGAAGTATAACAATGCTTCTTACCATTGAGGGACTTCAAGTTCCATTGGTGTTTATGCGATGTATATGATTGAACCAAAATATATAATAAACAGACTAGATATAGCCCCATTTAAAATCCGTGGCAGGAGAAATTAGAATGTTATTTGAAGATGATTTACTTGAATAATGAGCCTATAACAATATAAAACACTTGAAAAGTATCTGAAACCTAAGAAAGATTTGGTTCTTTTATATTCTACAGACATGGGTTAAACTAAAGGCTAAAATTCATGGCTTACATTTTACCATCTCATTCTATTAAAATATTTAACCAAGACATGTTTAAATGAGGAACCAGATTGTATATTTCTGTCTTTTTTTCATTAGGCATTGCTTATAAATAATGTTTAGAACTGTTCATAAATAATGGAGTGGATCAAGAATGAATAACATAGTTTATATCAGAAGTACAATAGAATGATAACATCAAAGATTTAGATGAGAAACTATATGGTTTAAGATCTCATTGGGGACATTTACTGTCTTTTGGAAAAGTTATTGAATGTCACTGGTCCCCTTTTCTTATCCATAGATGTGTATATCAGAATGGTTGCCCACATTTTAAATAAGATGCATAAAAGTGCTTTCCGGAAGAATGGTTTATAGAATGTATCTCAATGCATAAAAATCTAACTATGACTTGAATTCAGAGACTTGTTTAAGGGCTTTGTAATATTATAAAATCAAATGATAATTTTCATTAATGTTTAAAAGGATATATTTAAATATATACATTTACCAAGAACGTTTTAAAGATCCAAATTATCATTATTTTAAAATGGCCTGTGTCATGCATAGAGTAGAGCTGGAGAATATTTTTCATGTGATATTCTACTTCAAATCAGAGTGTTTCATTTTTTTCAGCTAGTTGTAGGCCCAGTGGTAAATACAAAGAAATAAATAATTGAAGAACAAAGTACATCAGCATACCATGGGTTATTGTATTGCATCCTAGTTTTTGAAAGGATATTTGAACTTCCAGAAGTCAAGGACAGTGTATCTTTTCAAAAGTAGTAATGTCTAAAATGGGTTTTGAATGATTATAAGCCTTGCTATGCAAAGAATAAAAACACAAGTATTTGAGGCAAGAAAGGGACTGTTCTTTCAAACCACTGGCCTAAGTGTGCTAAAGCATAGTCTTCAAGAAGAACCAGAGATATTAAGGAAAGATAAAACTGCATTGGTAAAACAGAGAATTGAATGATGCTCAGCAAGCCGTGTTTAGAAATTTTAGCTTTGAACATCATTCTACATCAAGCTTGTCCAAGTAGAGCTGTGACTCAAGTGGTGGAGCATTAGTCTTCAGTAAAAGAATTCAGAGATAGCACATAAGCTCTGTTTTAAAGCCCTGGGATTAGTGTGCATGCATGCGAGAGAGCATGCACACAGAGACACATACATACACACAAGAATATATTTAGTTTGGTTTAACTTTACTAGAAATTAGCCATTTCCCCTTCAATGCTAATTTTTATTTTATATTTGTTTTACATTTGGCAGGAAAAAAACACTAAACCCAACATTAAAAAAATGGGCACTTGTCATTTGCATTCTCTATGCAAGGTTTTGGTGATCATGGCTTTCAGAACTTGTGCTAAACTGGGCTTCTGCCTGGTACAGCAGCATGAACTCCTGTGGTTTCTTTAAATCTTATTCTGTATTTTAGGCCCTGATTTTCTACTAATCACACTTTTTCTGTCATTCTCAGCGTAAGATAGTTTATGTTTAACAGAAAAAGAGAAAAAAGGAAAAACTGGTAGATTTAGTGTGTCCTTGTTTGTACTCCATTGGATAAATGCCCAGTAGAATTTCTGGGTCATAGCAGAGCTATATGTTTAGTTTTTTGAGGAACTTCCGTATTCCTTTCCAAAGTGGTTGAACAACTTTACATTCCCACCAAAAATGTAATACGATTATTTTTGGCCACATCCACATTGAAGGATTATTTACCATTATGATATGGAATCAGCTCAGAAGCCCATCCATGGATGAATGGATCAAGAAAATATGGTGAATATTCACAATAGAATTGTCCTCATCCACCCAAAAAATGATATTGTACCATTCATAAGGAAATGGAAAGACTTAGGAAGAATTACACTAAGCAAAGTATGCCAGACCCAAGAAACATAGGTTGCATGGTTTCCCTCATTTGTGGTAGCTAGAATGTGCTTACAAATCTATCAATAAACACACTGGATGGTAAATATCGGATTACAAATGAATCAGCTGAAGTGTCATAGACCCTATGGAGAATGCAAATAGTATAATTATTTTAAAAGACTAAGTCAAAGCCCAACCAAATAAGTACCAGGAAAGGATACTTGTAAGAGGAGGGTTGGGCCAAAGGAGAGGGGTAGGGGAATGAAGGGAGAAGCAGGGAGAATACAGACAAGAATGTACTATATATACCACAGAAGCAAGAAACATAAGGGGAGGGGTGGATCACAGAAGGGTAAAGATATTGAAGTGATGACAAAGAACAAAGTGCAATGTACACACAAACTGTTTTGTTAAGTGTCAAAAAATCAATGCATAACCTAAAAATTAAGTAAGAGAAGGGGCAGGTGGAGGAGAGGTGGATGAGAATGTTGAAAGGGGTAACATTGATCAGGATGCATTGTATTAATAACTGGCTTCAGTGAATGACAGCTCTTTGTACAACTACTCAGAGATAATAAAAATATTGAAAAACAGAGAAAAAAACAGGAAATGAAGACTTAGTCTTCTATTTCCTAGTTTCATTTTACATGTTCTATTTCTACTTATTCACTTGAGAATCATAGAATCCATATAATTCTTTTTTTATGTTGAGTGTTAAGGAAAAAAGTCCTTCCTTTAATTTGTTCTTTCAGGTATGTCTTCCTGCTCTTTAAAATATTGTAGGTCAAATAGATAACAATATGCATTTAAATAAGAGGCTTCTCAACTCTGAAATGGTAGTGCAGTGAAAGATTTGTAACAGAATCCTCAGTTATATTGGACATCCTGTATATTTAGATTATAAGATACCTATGAAAATTTCACATTTTGATTTCTGAAAAATATTGGGTGCACTGTTCATTTAGTCACTTATTAGATAAACAACAGATAGTTAAAATGCTATGTGAGTGTGAAATCCTTGAAGAAACAATTCATCCTGCTTTCTCCTGTATTATTTCCTAAATACATAATGTTTTGTTAGCACTACTATGGCAAAAAATGAAATGAGCTTTGAAGTATGTGAAATATTTAATAGAGGTTGAGCTTTCTTGTAGAGATAACAAATTTACTCCGCAGTTACAATTTAAAATGATGTTTAAATTAAGTTACAATTTAAAATGATGGTTAAATTTTAAAAAGTGGGCTGATTCTAATGGAAAACTCTAATGACTGGCATTTAATATCTTAATAAAAGCTGTAATTGAATATAAATAGTAAAGCATCTTTTCTTCAAATAGTGTGCATTTGAAAAAAGAGAACAATAGGATCTCTGGTCTTTTAATGTATAATTCTAGCACATCATCTATTAGATGTGTCAGTCATTCTGAACCATACCAAATTGGATGCAAATGGCTGTCTTCGAGGTATAATTGTTTGATGTACAAAATGAGATGACACACAGTAAGATGTTCAATGCAATATGAATATGACTCTTACTTGACCATTTCAAGTTTTGCCCATCAAACTGTGTATCACTCACTTCACTAATGAAGAGAGAAATTCTTAGATGGACCATGGAGACACAAACACTGAAATGATGAAGCAATACAATGGTGAAGTTGAAGTGATTGTGGACGAGCAAACATAATGTCTGATAGCTTCATTTTCTGGATAAGATGGGTAGTTTGTATATTTAGTGTAGATTTTTTCTCATTTGTTTCAGGTTAACTTGGTTAATTGCGACTTAAGTTTAAAAAGAGAAATCATTTCAAGATGAGCTTGTTGGTATTTTTAGATATCTGTGTGGTGTCTGCTTGCCAGAAGAAAGAAGATTTTCAGGAAATTTTCACAGTAGAAACAGATGTAATCAAATTGGCCAATACTGAGGACTACTTACAACTCCATAAATAATTGTGGTTGGTTTCAAACTTTGATTTTATTCAGTCTAATAAGTATTGCTCTATAGATAATTGTTGACAGTTGCAGACTCTGATTTCATTCAATTAAACTGGTAACCTTTTTAAGAAAGAGCTTGGGAAGAAGCCAAGAATTCCAGTCAGCTGGTTTTAAGGGGAACTGAAATGAAATTGAAATTGTCTTAGACTAGAAAATGTTCCATGTAGGCCACAGCTGTGTTAATTAACCTTTTTATTAAACTACCGTCTCTACAGTTAGAATCCCAAATGGTCAAAGATAGCAAGTATCTAGATTTAGCTTTTTCTTACAATGATTATAAATTTGGAAAGACATAAAACAAGTTGGAGACACATAGATTACAAGGGATGCTATGCCCTTCTAAAACATACCAAAATTCAGTTTCCCTCCATTGTCTTTCATCCTTTCCAAAAATTATCTGCATGTGTATTCAATAAAAGTAAAGCCAGTACATATTACACAAAGGTTTGCTGTCTATGTCAAGCTATAAATCAATAATGACAGCTATTGTTCATGGAAGACAGATAACTTGGTCAAACATACTTTTTTCCTTAATGAAATGGAGAATTATTGTTTAGAGGAGTATAACATGTTCTGCTGTCCTATAGTAAGGAGTACAAGTACTAGAATTTTGTTGTTTCTTTTGCTCTCTAGAATGAGAAGTGATAAAAACAGATACCGTATATTGGAAGTATGTACTATTCCTGGAAAGAAAATATGTTAAATAAGGAAAGCTTTTAGAATAAATACCAGAATAAGTCAGAAAGGCCAAGGCTTCGAATCACAGTCATCATGTATGTTGCATTTCATGGCTTCAGACAGTCATCAGCAAATTGTACTGTTTATCACCCAAGGAGCAAGAGAGTACTGGAAGAATTTCCAAACCATTTATATCTGTCTGGGAAAAGAAGGGTGCTCATTAGGGTCAAGGATGTAGTTCGGTGATACAGTGCTTGAGGTCTTGGTTTTCAGCCCCAGTACTAATGAAAGAAAAACATATCCAGACAACAACAACAACAACAAAAGGTTCATTTGATGATCAAGTTTTATCTTTTTGACTTAAATTGTAGTTATTACTTCTATTAATATCCATTAATATTTCTATGTTTGAGAGAGATATGAATGAATCAATCAAGGAAAACCTTGCTGAAAAACTATTAGTGAATATTGGATTTTAACAAATAAAGCTTTATTTTCTGCCAATGATCTTTATTTACTACATTTATAATTTAGAAGGTCATTTCCAAAGTAGTTCATTTTTACTGATTTTTCCTGTGGTTCACGATGGGTTAGCATATGCCTGTTGACGCTGTGCTATCTTTTCTAGTTTTTATCTCCACACCACAATAGCAGTAGTTACTTTCTATCTCCCTGAACCAACTATAAGGAGAACAGTTAGATACAATAACTTTGAACTGTGCCCGAATAATGTATTCAGTGTATTTTGTGTTGTAAACAACTTGTAATTTCTGTGGCTGAAAGCTCTCTTGGATAAAAGTGTAAAGAGTGTATCATCATGAGTAGGTTTGTTAGTGGAGAAAAGAAAGTGAGATAATTGGCTAAAATGAACAAATTTTGAACTTCACTAACCTTGCAGTGATGAGTAACTGAAAGTGCTGAATGGAACTGGCTTTTTGAATTAAAGCGATATCATGTATAGTGGAGGTCACTCATTTCTATCTAGGGGGAGGTTCTCATACACCACACACACTAATGTGCAGAATTAGCTTCAGACCAATGTTTTTGACCTTTCACAAATTTATTCTTTTTCTCCCCCAGAAGTTCCAAACACATTGTATTTTGCAGTCCACTCATGTAGCTTTTTAGGGCTTCTTTCTATATGAATTTCTTTAAAATAAATTAGTGTCCTCTCTGTGGCAGCCTCCTCTGCTTTGTCCCAGTGTGCATGCATCACAGTGGACCAAGTACCTGGGTGGGCACAACTTCATGACTGTCTCTTTCTTCCAGAGAGATGCATCTGTCCAGCACTGGCTTCTTGAGGATGAGTGTTTGGCAGAGTGTGCCTTTGGTGACTGAAAGCAGGAAGTGTTCAGATAGCTGCCCGGCTATGGGGCAACTCTGCTCTGAAGACAGACATTTTTCAGGGATTAACATGTGGATAACATGATGTTAACATGAGGCTCTCTCCCAACTTGTTAGTAAGTTAACATAAAAGGAAGCCTCTATCATAAGTACCACTAATAATACATTTTTAGGTCATCTATTTGTTCTAGAACTACACAATTTAATTCAAGAATATGTAGGTCCCATGAGATATTCCTTGAGCAAAACCTTCCTAATGCTTCTAAAATGATACTAATAGGCATCTTATAATATATGAGCAACTTCAAAATGAAACATTATTATATTTGAATAACAAGTTTAAGTACAAGATGTAATACCGGCAGTACAAATTTAGTAAAGATCGTAAAAATGCATTCACCTTCAATGCAGTTTAAACTTTAAAAAGTGTCTTTCAGAATTTCAAATTTAACATGTATTTCTCCCTTCATCCTTACACAAGCACGTACATCAATATACATTGATATTTTGTATTTATTCATAAGATACTTGTATTGACTTCTGACATTTTCTTAAGCCTAGTCTAGTGCCAGAATTTTTATTCAAACAGCTACAATTTGATAACAGACACAGTGGTAATTTCTACTACTTCGAATGATCTGTTAGCTATTTTGTAGTCTGCCTATTTATGATTCTGTCAGTAATTCCATTTTGAGAAGATCTCTGATCTTCCTGCTTCAGACCTCCCTCCTTTGGCACCCTGTACAATTATGTCCTCATGGTTTTATTCTCAGGATTTCCCTGACTCTGTATTTGGTTCTGTGTTTCATGATCTTTTTGGCTTTGGAATTACTTCAGGCATAGAGCTTTGTCATGCAGGCCTTTTCTTTGCTTTACTAATGTATTATTTAGAAAGATTATATTGCGCTCATGCATATTCATAAGGCAGAACAAACCTGGTTTATAGTCAGAAGAACTTTAAATAGAAAGATGATTTGAGAATCTAAGAACATGCCATTCAGTTCTAAGATTATTTCTATTGGAGACAGATATCTTTATTTCCATGGACTAATCCCTACTGGATGTTAGGGGAAGGGAGATATTCTGTAGTAGATCCCATGTTCAGATTTGTGGAACTCTTTGGAACTTTGTAGACAAGGCTAAGAATTCTGAGAAAGCAAGTTTTCTGATTTACTAATTTAGATTTTTTTAAAAAAGATTTGCATTATTTGAGTCCTCTTTTACTTTTTTTAAGTAGTTGTGTAAAGGAGTTACCATGTAACAAAGCAGTTTATGAATACAATATGTTTTAATTTTATTCTTATAAAGTTGATTGTATATGTAAAATAAACCTTGTCTTTCCAAAATATTTCATATAAGAGTTATGTCTTTTTGATCTTAATAATAGTAGTCCAGAGTTTATAGTGATCCATAGACAATTATCATGATTTTTGTTCTGTTGCAAGAAAGTCACAAGAATATTGCCGTTATAAAGTGAAAAGAATAAGGGTTTAAGTTTGTACATTTGAGTACAAGAAAGTGTGCTGGAATAAAATAACTAAATGAATAGGTTATTTTGTTCATTTTTTTAAAGATTTAATCAAATATTTTGGGATATGTAGCAGTTCTGTAAGTTATAGTTCAGTGATATTGTAGGCATATACATGAGTGCTAGGCATTATGACACCTAGGTTCAATCCTCTGCACACAACTAAAACAAAAAACAAAGAGAAAAACAAGAAACAAAAATGAGCCAAGTGGGCAGGAGCCTATGGCTACTCCTGTAATCCTAGCTACTCAGGATTCTGAGATCTGAGGTTTGCAGTTCAAAGCCAACCTGGGCAGGCAAGTCCATGAGACTCTTATCTCTAATAAACCACCAGAAAACTGGAAGTGGCACTGTGGCTCAAGTGGCTCAAGTGGTAGAGTGTTTGTCTTGAGCTGAAGAGCTCAGGGAAAGTACCCAGGCCCAGAGTTCTACCCCTATGACCGACTAGGAAAAAAAAACACAAAAACGATCCAAGTAAATTTTATGGAAGTTTGTCAATATGATCTTAATATAAAGGTTTTTGAAAGGAAAATTTGATAACTGACCTTAAGCTGTAGGAAAATTTATAATGAACAGATTCACCAACAGGTTGTTTTTTATGAGCTCATAAAAATATGACTGTTTTTCATAGCTAATAAAATTTATTTTCCCCTTGTTAGAGATTCAATTTGATAAATATCCAAATTCAAAACAGTATTAATACATTTTTTAGGGAAAAAGACTCAGTGAGTTAACATTGCTTCAACTGTAATGGAAATATCTATATTGCAGGTAGACAAGGTCACATATTTAGTAATAGAATAGTCACAGGACTAATATGCCAAAATGAAGTTATTGCAGCTTTCCTCTCTTTATTTAATTTTCTTCTTTGTTGATGCAAAATGCAAGCTTTCATCTCCAGGGAAATTGTTATTCTTTTTATTTGCTGATTAATCAGGTCAAATAGACATTTTCTTATTATCTGTTTTGAGCCTTGGGTCTAGTAAAGTGTAAGAATATCTTGAGCCTCATTTATTTTAAGTAAATAACATATTTAAGTAAATAACATTCATCTATCTCATTTCCTCCGGAAATGTGTGAAATATTTACACCGACTTACTTATATACATCTTTGGTACTAATAATTATTCTGACAACAAAGAAACGATTCCTTCCTTTTGCATTTTATTTCAGATGCAATGACGTTAGAATGTGATACTTATTTGGAAAGAGGCATTATGTAAAATTAAATGTTAAACCTGCAATACATCATTTTATTAATTAGGCAAGATAATTTCTCAAGAAACATTGCTATAAGACTGGAAAATATATGATCAAGTTCTTCAGAAGCTAAGAACTATATTCTTTAAAACTAGAAACATGTACGTTGAGGAAACAGCTATTAGAGTGAGTAATTCTGTTAACTCATTCCTTATTTGTCCTTTAAGCTGAGAGCTTTAAGAAGAAAAGAGAAAGTGATAGTATATCTACTCTTCTTGAGCATTCAGACAGTAACTTGTTCAATTAAAAATTCTTGTTAGGTCAGACATAATGGATTCTTGTTGTTACTTTAGTATTTATTCAATAAAAGAGATCAATACTTTTGGCCCCAAGGGAGCCACACTGATAAGAGACTCCACAGTAAGTCTCTCTCTCTCTCGGTTCATTAGAAACTTTTGGCTGGCAGGTGCAATATCTGCTGAATGACAAATGTCAATTAGAACATCACGCTAGAATAAGAATTCAGACATTCTTTTTTTAATTGGTTTTTAATAGCATAGATAATTTTTAGTAGAATTTTATATTCTCCTTCCAGTTCTCTTGTAGGTGTTCTTTAGAAAAGGAATTTCTAAAAGGGAATTGGAGAAGAATAGCTTTGAGTTTTGATAAATGTAGCCAGCATGTACTGGAACCTCTTTGTCTCAAGTTTGGATCAAAATCTTTCATGATAGAATGCAGACTGGTTGTTGTACCAGGTATGTAGAAAAGTAATGATTCTTTGTTATCATATTCATCATGGCCAAATTCTAAGTGTGTATTTGTTTAGTAAAGTTGATTTGTGACTTATTTTTTGAAGCATGGTATTAAAGTCTTAATAAAATCTAAGTTTCTTTGTTACTTCATATACTCCCCAAATATGGCCTATTCAGGTAATAATGTCATTTGCAGAACAAGTTGAAAAAATCAACAAGCTCTAAATTTGGCTAAATTTCTTATTTTCAAATTAACCTGACATGCAAGACCTTGCCTTCCCTTCACTGAAACTTAAATTGGACCATCACATTTAATCTTACAGATGATTTATTAACTCACAACTTTCACCCATCTAAATAAAATATTTGAATCAGATGTTAGATTTGAAAGCCAAGAAAAACCTATACACACCAAGAGACACAAGCTCGAAGTAGGATATCAAATTTTGCTAGAAAATACAGTTCTTCTGACTTCCAGTTTTCTTTCCCACATAATGCATCAATGATTTGTTAACACATAAAAGGAGAAAGTTTTTTCTTTTAATTTTGTTTATGTAAGTCTGCTCATTTCAAGATCCCAATTCACTTATATTATTAGAATACAAATAATTTAGACCAGTTTATAAGGCACAACTACATCTAAAAGTCAAAATGCTTACAAGTTGAATTTTAGAATCTCTGAAATGCTTTAAGCCTAAGCATTGAATTGTGGGTTCTTTTCTACAATGTTTTTTCAGGTTTACTGTCTACATAGTATATTGAAGACAAGTAAAATCTGCTTTAAACTAAGTATTGGGTGGTGTTTTTGAGTGGTGTGTGTGGGGGGGGGTATGCATGTATACATGTATAGTGTGTATAATGGATTTTAAATTCAACGCCTTATTGTTACTATGTTTTGTAAAACACGCACATTGGGGCAAGGTATTTATATTGCCAAAGCTCAGTGTCCTTATATGTAAGTAGGATGATTTAAAAAAACAAAAAAAACCTTCTTAGAATTATTTTGGGAACAGAATTACAAGGTTGTGTAGATTCTTAATATGATTTCAGTCTTCCTGAGTACTAACATTTGTCTTCCTGATACTGTTGTTTTTAGCAGTGAAAGAATGGGTGATGACTTACTGAGGACTAGATTTTATTTCTGTTGTGGAAAATAAAAAATGTTTTTATTTTGCCATGGTGAATAACTATTTAAATACTCAAATGAGAATACTGGCATTGCACTGAAGTCCTCTTCTCAAGGATGGTATTGGAAGATTGAAAGTTTCTTTTTACATCTGGTCTTGTCCAGTGGGTACTAAGATGTTGTTCTAGATAAGGAAAAAGTTAATCTCTATCCCTGTACCAGTTACCCATCCCCTTTCAACAACCCCTTCCCACTAGCCCCACCATGACCACTCACTAGCCTGTTTGCACAGTTGTACAGAGACCTTGCACATGCTGAAATATAATTCACTTGTCCACGTGGTAGTTGTTTATGCCATTGACTTGTTACTGTCTGTTCTTTAGCCAATGTTAGAAAACAAAGGATGAAAAAGAGGGAAGTAGCATTGGAAGATGGAAGTGTGGTTTCACAAAAACTGTGATAAAATGTTTGTTCATGCCAGGTGCCAGGGGATAATGCCTATAATCCTAGCTACTCAGGAGGCTGAGACCTGAGGATTGCAGTTCAAAGCCAGCCTTGGCTGGAAAGTCCCAGAGACTCCTATCTCCAGTTAACCACCAGAAAACCAGAAGTGGTGCTGTGGCTTAAAGTGGTCGAGTGCTTGATCTTGAGTGAAAAAGATTAGGGACAGCACCCAGAACTTGAATTCAAACCTCACAATTGATCTCCCATCCCCCAAAAAGTTCATTCATTTCCTTCATCCTGCCCACATGTGGCATATAAAAGGAGAATGTCTCTGATTCTAACTCAGTGACCACAGCTGCATGTCATAATCTTATTTGAAATTTATGCGGTATTTTTCAGTTGTAACTAATATTTTCCTTCCTCACACAGAATTTATGATGAAACACTTAATTGCTTTGTGTAATATATATTTTTACTTATCTTACAAATACTTATGTACAATATCTAATTTTATGTATCAAATAATGTATTCTTAGGAGGAACAGGCACAGTAACTATTAATGCTCTTAATGTTGAAATTCTGACTTTCTCAGTAAATGTGTTTATCATAAATAAAGGGCTATATTAAAGGATAAGTTATCATAAACAAGTTATAATTATAAACTTTATAATTAAGGATGGTAAGGTGATCTTGATCATTGTATTATGTGGTGAATGTCTATGAGGTATAATAAATGAGCAAGGCATTAAGCAACCTTGAAATGCATGTTGTAGCAATATTAGAGAAAGACAGTGCAGCACTTTGAGTGGCTTTGGCAAGAAAAGTTAGCTAAAGTGTGGAAGTCTGAGAAATATTTGATGACAGATTCCTGGCGTGGGTAGTTTTTTTCCCTACCTTTCATCACAAAGAATGTCTAACAGTTTCATGAACAAATATTAAAATGATAAATGTTAACATTATTATAGAAACCATAGGAAAGACTGCCATCTCCAGTATGAAGTTCAGGAGTTAGTTCCAAATTGCATCCCATTAGTGGAAGACAAAAAGAGAAGAATGCGTTATTGGCTCCACGTTGAAAACATCAAATTTCCCATGACACTAAATTTCCAAGAGAACTGGATAGTTCATGCTGTCTTCAGCAAATTAGGTCTCCAGGAGCGAGCCTAGAACTGTTAAGTAACCGTGCTGCAGAATGAAAGATTTAAATTACTCTTCACACCTAACATCTATCTTCTCTATATGCTTCTTTGATTATCAGGGCCAAAAAAGAACACTAGATGCACACTTAAAAATTTGCTTCTGGCTTTGCCATCAACTGCTTTTGTGACCTTGAGTAAGTCACTTTCTTTTCCTGGACTCCATTTTTCTTTCTGGAAAATCAGGACCTAGAACTGGAAGTGAGGGGACTTTGTAAAAAGGATAAAGTCAACATGTTGTAGGCCCACAGGCTTCATATTGTCCATATAGCTGGGTTATTCTTTGCTGTTTGTTATGTGGACTGTCTGTACCTTCCTGTCACGCTAATGTAATAATTATCTCTTCCATTACAGTGGAGGTTTATATGAGGTTATGAATCCAGCCTTTATCAACTTTTATCCTTACAATAAAACCCAAATCTAATTTTTACTAATGAAGACATATGACAGGTGTGGTAGCTATAAAGTAGGCTATGGGTGTGTGAGATCATATTGATAAGCGTAAGCTCTCTTGTTGACCTATTATCCACACTAGGCATGAGGTCTTGGATATTTCTGTTCAATCTAGATTGTTAGTGTGGTCTTCACAGTTTCTCCAATCTGCAAAACATGTATCATAATGTTCTTAAAAACTTTGAAGTTGATTGCTTTAGAAGGAGCATGCATGTTCAGTTTACCATAGATGTCACCCCTTCCCATTACCTTTCCCCAAACCACTGACCATTTATATAATCTATCTAGTCTCTGAAGGGTTGAGAGCATGAACTGTGTCTAGACAGATCAGTTACTGTTTTATATTTTAAAAAAGTGATGTCTGTTGGCCTTAGGGGAAACCCTGCTGAATCTATTTATACTCATAAAAATGTAAAAGTAGAAAGCCAAATAAAGATTAAAGAAGTAGACACTTGCAACTCAACTTTTATTTATTTGCTTATTTATTTTTCCCAGCATTAGATCTAAGACTCGGTGCCACAGACAAAGAGAGATATTAGAGAAAAGACAGACAGTAACTTGACATCAGAGATCATGATCCAAGAGTGCAGGTGAAAAAACAGAAGAAATAGTAAGTCTCTGGGGCAAAGACTGTTCTGAGAAGTGGATAATTGTACTGAAAGACAATCCATTTAAATAATGACTTTGCAGCTGAGGAGAAAAGGACTGTATTAGTGCCTTCCTCAACAATTTCATTGTGTTTGTGTCCTCCACAAAGAAAGCTCTTTCCCAGCATGAGGCTGGGCTTTCCTCACAAATCCCTTTCTGGGCCCAACATCTATAATCTACACATTTGAAAGCCATGTAGGTTTCAGTTAGTGCAACTTCTTGGTTTGTAATTGCTTGCAGTGCAGTGTAGATAATGTATTTTTTCATTTGTTAAACATGTACTTCCTTTAAATGTCCAAGAATATCATTCAATTCTGTTATACATTGATTTAGTAAATTCCCACTTGTCAAGATATTATAGATTTTGATCATGTTTAAGTTTTGTTTTTGTCTCTCTAGCCTATTAAGTACTTTGTTCTGCAGCAGGATTTTCACAGATGTATTTTAGGAATCAGTTTGTATTATAGATTTTGTAATCCCTGATGTTCATTGATAATTCATTTCAGTCAACTTAGCTGAAAACACATTAACTAGGCATCATTTTATTCAGGTTTGAAAATTTTCCTCCTTTGCTGAATCTTCCTATTTTATTTGAAAGCTGGGTTATTATGAATAAGACAAAGTTTAGAAAAATCTTGAATTTTAATTCTTTTGTTTCATAAGAAAATGATTTAGAACCATGAAAAGTTTTGACCGTTCAACATTTAGCCATAAAATCCTTAGCACTTAACTTTGTTAATTACATTGTAGTCATCTAGAAAATACGCCAAACACCCCAAATATATAAACTCCAGTTTATAATAAATTACCGAAACAAATGGTGCTGTTCTTTATATTAGTATAAGTATTGCAAATATTAAAACTAGAAAAATACTGGTAGATCCTAAGACCTGGAGAAGAAGCTGTAAATGTCTTAGGAATGAATCCTCTCATTGAAACCGGCCAAGAATTTTGACCAGTTGGGTACATTCTTTTGGATCTGACTAGTCATCAGTATCCAAGAAACTGATGAGAAAATTAAGAGAATAGTTTTTCCTGACTTTTGATATAGTACCTGGAATTGTTTCAGTGAGGCACAACTAATCCTTTTCATAAAAAAGAAAATAAAAGCTGGGCACCAGTAGCTCCACCTGTAATCCTAACTACTCAGGAGGCTGAGATCTGAGGATTTTTCCAAGCCAGCCTTGGCAAGAAAGTCTGTGAGACTCTTACCTAGTTAACCACTAGAAAACAAAATGGTGCTGTGGCTGAAAGTGGTATATTGGCAGCCTACTGTTTAAAACTTAGGGACAGTGTCCAGCCCATGAGGTCTAGCCCTGTGACCATCAAAAAGAAAAAGAAAAAAGAAGTAAACAAAAACAACAAAAACTATTATAGTTGGGTTTCTCTGCGTAAACAATCATGTGAGGAATCATGTTTGTATTCTGAGAACAATATAAAAAATATAAAGAATAAAATATACCTGTTTTCCTGATGCCTGAAATACATCTAAGATACTGCATTAATTTTTCCATCAAGTACATTTTCCCCCTCAGACCAAAACCCAATAGTTCTGAGAAAAGATACTTAATGAACTATACCAAATTGAATTTTGCTTGTCCAAGTCTATGAAAACATTTCTTATGGTATTCAGAGTGGAAAATGAGGAACATGACATTGAATTACAAAATATCTTAGGGAACACTGAAGAGATAATTCAAAGAGAGACAAACACTTCAGTAGACTTGGTTTTGAGCACATATACAATGATGAACAAAATACAGTATGAAACTTATAACACGGCTTTTGTACATTTCACATTCATATATGCCAACTTTTAACTCACATTGACACGCATTTAGAAATAAAATTCTTGTGTGGCAATAATTTAGTGCTTTAAGCCTGTTGTTCTATGTCTGTTTATTATCAGAAAAGAAAAATATTTCAGACTTTAGCAGATTGTGCCTGTCTAGACTGGTTTCAAAAGGAATATTGCATTATGTGATAATGGCACTTGTATTTCAGCTTTGGGGTAGATATTTTAACAATATGGATCTGTTTGGGCTGGTTTGAAGACAAAAAGGTCTCACTACCAAAACGTAGCTTACTGAACTATTGTACCAAAATCTAGGTATTTATCGACAATTTCTTAATAGTATTTTGTTTTATGTCTATTAGATGGAAACATGAGCTTCCCTAAATGTTATTTATTTTTTCATGTCCTCCAATTGACTGCATTTCTATTCCTCTATTAAAATATATTTCTGTGTGACTTACATGAATGATACATTAAGATATTTTCTGTTAAGATGTGGACGAGAAACCATCCTTATGATCTACTTAAGGATGGTTTCTCGTCCACATCTTAACAGAAAATATCTTAGATCATATTTATGTTCATATACAAAATATTAGAGCTAGCCCCTTCATTTATGAAATAAAGGTGGGTTTTATGATGTGTGACACCATGTATGGTATTTTCTCTGTAAAATAGTGACTTAAATAGCTTATGCTGGATTTGCCAGTCATAGACAACTTTCAATTTTAATATTTCCTTTTCGTGCATCCATTACTTAATTTTTATTTAAATTTTGTCTGTCCATGGACCTTGATGAAAGCCTGTAGATTTAGGAGATTGGATATCTAAGAAAAGAGTAAGTTTATTGAAGTAAACAAAGTACTTATTTAAAAAAAGTTTCTGTGCATTATTTGACACTCTAAAACAGTAATTTGTAATAGATTGCTTTTAAATGTACCATGTCATGTAGGCAGATATCAATAGGGACTTAATATTTGATGATCTTGATTTAAAAATCTCCCTCCCCAGAGTGTAAACTTGTTCAACCACTTTGGAAAGCAGTATGAAGGTTACTCAAAACAGTACACATAGAGCTCCCCTATGACCTGGCAGTTCCACCTTTGGGCATTTACCCAAATGATCACAAACAAGGCCATACTAAAGCTACCAGCACAACTATTTTTTTTTAATTTAATTTAGTTTTATTTGTGAACATACTGTACAGAGGGGTTACAATTACATGGGCAGGATAATGCGTACATTTCTTACCAAGCATTGCAGCCTCCTCCTTTGTT
>NW_012267224.1:31577181-31608972 GCF_000151885.1 Dipodomys ordii
CATTATCTGACCTTTTCCGCTTGACTCATACATATACTAGATATTGCCAATAAGGGAAACCATGGGACCTATGTTTCTTTGGGCCTGGCTTACTTCAGCACAACTATTTTTATAGCAGTATTATTCACCATAGCTAAGATATGGAACCAATCCAGATGCCCCTCAGTCAATGAGTGGATCAAGAAAAAGTGATTTTATTTCTGAACCTCAGACGGTTGTAGAAAAGGCTTACAATTTTACATTACCAGTGTTCAAGGCTTCTTGAAGTTCTGAGGAAAAGGCTTGCTCTATAAAGAGCTGTTAGGTCTTTTTTTTTTTTAATGTTGTTAAAATGCATGCATTCTGTTTCTGAAATACTACCATTGCATAATAACCTTTCAAGAAGATTAAAGAAGGTAAGACTTATAACTTTCAATACCAGGTATCAAGGCTACATTCACAAGATAATCAGGACTCTAATGAGATTTTATACAACATATGAAAATCCACATTTGAATTTTAAATTATTGATTTCTATCCACTTTAATATTCATAAAGTAATTTTGTATATGGGATTTTTGCTTTCCTATAGTATAATGAGAAATTGGCTTTGGGGGTCAGGATGTTATTTCTATAGTGCTTTTTGGAAACTAAGAATTATCAATATTAGATTTTGATGGTTTTGTCTCATTTGTGGGGGGGGTGGTTGTCAGTGGATGATGATTCATGAAAGAGATCCAACTGTTTTACATTTAACACAAACGTAGTTAATGTGTTTTAGTTCCCTATACTCATTTATGCTTTTTCTTTTACTGCCTAGAATGGCTTACTGAGTTGAATACTGGGAATAGGCTTATAACAAATACCCATGATACAAATTAAGGCCTGCCTTTTCACAATAACTGAGTACCAATATTGATCTTTAACCTCTTAACTTAAACTACATGAGGAAAACTGATTGGTGGAACCATTAATTTAGTTCATCTACACTTGATGGACAAACTGAGATTTTGTTTTGTTTTGTTTTGCTTTTTTTTTTGAAAGCCTTCAAATGTGAAGAACTTTCTCTAAATAAGTAAAATTCTCAGGCTGGCTTAGTCATGACCCAACATTTTTGTAATCCAGATGTTTCTTTCTTTAAGATATGTTCTTATGGGAAATAGGACCTTAAGAATAGAAGGTTACATTTCCCTAGGTAATAGAACACACCTTTTTAGGGGACACCAATATGGCCATAAATATTTATTTCATGAACTTATTATTATGATTTGGGAAAATAAAAAATTTTCCTATCCATTTCCTTTGTGTTCATGTTTTTATTGAAAGTAAGCAAATGAGAATTAGCCTTCTAACTTAGGTTATCACTGTACTGATGGCTAAAAATTACCTTCCATAAAAATTGTCCTTTAAAGACTAAGTGTGTGTGAAGTTGTCTTAATTGTACTCTTAGAGTAGACACTCTACTACTTCAACTAAACTATTTTTTCCCTTTATTTCTTTACTTTTTATCCTCATTTTCTCCCCTTTCCAATATCTGATGGGCTTGATAAGATCTGCATTCTGAACTCTCAATATTGTTCTCTCCATTTTCAACTAAGTTCCAACTATGATACAGATTCTTTCTTCAGTTTTACAAATATAGCAAACATCAGATACTAATGTTAGGATTTGAAATTTCAGAAACAAAGAAAAGCAAAACATAAAATGACTCACAAATTACTATATGGTTAAAGAAATCTCAGATCTCTGAGCCTTAAGTTTATTCTCAAAGTAATATGGGTCCTTCTTGTTCCAAATAGTTGGAATAGTTTTCTCTGATAGAGAATATTTAGTTGTCTCATTTCCTCTTGTGCTTTTGATTCAAATTGGGGAAGATCTTGCCCAGAGGCTTTCATCTCTCTATGTTGAACAGATTCAACTGTACACATTCCCTTCCATTTAATCTTATAACTGTGTAGGCTTTTCTACATGCAGAACCATTGTCTTATGCTGTGACCCTCATCATAACTGAGCCCAGGACATTGTTCATTGTCCTCTCCATTGATGTGAAAAGACAATTTAAACTCCAGGTCTCTTGCAAACAACTGTTTAAACATGTAATAAGTCCTAATGAAGTCTATAGTAGTAAAAACACAGGATTCCATTGCAACAATATTTGTGGACTATCAACTGATTTTAAACATTCTTCACAACTTCCTAAAGTACATGAGTCATATTCCCTGACCCCCCAATTCTTTTAGCTTTTAGGGTTCCCCCCCCAACTAGTGAATCCTACTAAGTTTGCTCAGGCTGGCCTGTGACCTTGATTCATTTACTTTTGTCTCGCAAGTAGAAAGAGACACAGATGTATGGCATCACACTGAGTTTGAGATAGTTTAAGGCTAGCCTTAAACTAAAATTCTTTGCCTCTGGAGTAACGGAGATTTAAGTTGTGAACATTTGTCCAGCTTAAAACATTATTTCTCTTCTTCACTTTTTATCCTGTTCTTGTTTTAGTTTGAAGCTTGAAAGACCCATATTACAACCAGGCATGGGCAAAATTAAAAATTGTATGAAATTCTCTGCCCTTTTAAGGCTGTCTTCACATTTCTCTGAATGTGAATTTGTTTACTAAATTCAAAACAGAAATAGAGAAAGGATTGCTTCCTCTAAAGAAAGTTACAAACAAAAACCACTTCATCTTTTCAGGCAGCTTTGACAGGCTTATATTTTAACTTTTTTCAGCTCATGTATAGAAATGGTATAGCACAGTGTTTAATTTATTCACTATCCTTTACAAAGTGAAACTTAATTTTAAAATATATTGAACCACTTTGATTTATTTGGCTGTAAAATTAACTCTGTAGTCAACTGTTTCAGGGTATCTTGGCATGAGAATATAGTATGTTTTTAAAAATATAATAATTTGAAGTTTGATTTATTTTTTGGCTCCATTATTTGAACCAATAGAATATTTCACATAGTTGCTGTGCCAAATTGATGTCATTCTTGGTAAATAATAAAATTTGCTTTTAAGTTTTAGAGTATGAATCTATTTGTTCAGCATTATGTTTTTTTAACCTTGCCATAAAATGTAGCTGCCATTAGCAATGATACTTTTAAGTAATTTTGGTAGTCATTTTAATAGTTAATTTTAATAATCATTTGCATTTATTTAGGAGTCAATATTTGAGATAGAAATAAGTCATTACAGGAGAAGATACATTTGTGTGATTTTTAATATGCTAAATAAGTTTATTTTTGTATTATTCTTCTGTCTTCTATGTGTACTCTTAAACATTGTGAATGGTTATCAATTCACCACATTCATTAATTTTTTTACATTGATATATTCTTTGTAGAAGACTTGAATAACATAGGAAAAAGTAAACCAACAACAGCACCAAACTGTAACACACCCTAACTTGCAGTTTCTATCTATATAATGTTGGAGATAAAATGCATTTCAAAGTTGGAAAATCTACTTTTCTTTTTGTTAGAAGTCACTAGGTTTTTAATTTTAAAAATTGTAAAAATAAATCTATACATATACAGATGGATTATAGTTACATAAATCAGGTGATGAATACTTTTTTTTTTTTTTGTCAGTCATGGGGTTTGAACTCTGGGCCTGGGCACTGTCCCTAAACTCTTCAGTTCAAGGCTAGCGCTCTACCACTCCAGCTACAATGCCACTTCCAGTTTTCTGGTGGTTTATTGGAGATAAGAGTTTCATGGATTTCCTGCCGGGGCTGGCTTTGAACCGCGTTCTCAGATCTCAACCTCCTGAGTAGCTAGGATTACAGGTGTGAGCTACCAGCTTCCGGCTTACATTTATTTTTAAAAGATGTCACCTCTTCCCCTTGTTTTCTTCCAGGTTTTCTCTCCTGCACTCACCTCATCCTGCACACCTCACCCCCCGCCCATCCTACACACAAGTTGTATGGTTCATTTGTAACATAGTTTCTAGTCAGTATTGCTGCTGCATTTTTTCAACCTCTGTCCTACCACTTCTGTGCTCTCCCTTCCCCTTCCCAAAACAAATGAACTGATATACAAAACAAAGGTAAGAAATCAAAAACAGGGAAAAGAAGAAAAGAAACAAAATAACAAGAAGGCAAAATAACAAAAACACTCTTGTGATTTTATATGATCATATGCATCTAGCTATTGTATTTTTGTGATCCTCTCCTAAGAAATCCTCCTTTCATCTCACTGTGTGGATGTTTAAAGTCTTGTATAACTTATGGCCAAATGTAACTTTTTGTCTTTTACCATTCACCGTGTTTGTTTTATAGTTACAAGAAATTAAGGAAGCCACACAACCTATGTTTCTTTGCCTCTGGATTACTTCCGTTAATGTAATTTTTTCCAAGTCTTCCCGTTTTCTTACAAATGGTGTAATATCATTCTTTCTGATGGAAGCATAGAATTCTGTTGTATGTGTGTGTGTGTGTGTGTGTGTGTATGTGTTTGTGTGTGTGTATCACATTTTCGTGATTTATTCATCTACTGAGAGTCGTATGGATTGATTCTATATCTTAGTTATGGTAAACAGTTCTATGATGAACATGGTTGTGATGGTGACTTTAGAATGGCTTGGTTTGTGGTCAGTTGGATAAATGACCAGGAATGGAATTGCTGGGTTATAGGGAAGCTCTATGTTTAGTCTTTTGAGGACCCTCCATCTTGCTTTCCACAATGGTTGAACAAGTTTACATCTCTATCAACAGTGTAGTAAAGTTCCCTTTTGGCTACATCTCTGCCAGCATCTGTTATTGTTAGTTTTCTTGATAATGGCCATTTTAACTGGGGCAAGGTGGAATTCAATGTTGATTTGATTTGCATTTCTTTTATGGCCAGAGATGTTGAACAATATTGTTTCTGCTGACATTTTTTGTATGGTTTTTATATGCTTTGTTGTCATGAAGGTCAGAGACCTCTATCACTTTATAAGAAAAATATACTCTTTTTACTGACCCAATGATAGCTGATTATCATCAGTGATGATTCAACATCACCAATAAATAATACATTTTGTGTAGCAAGGATTTTTAGTATGTAAAGAGACCTTTTTTTTCTGTTCTTGAATTTAAAAAATATTTTATTTTTAACAAATCAAGGTAGAAATACTCCAAGTATAGAATGTTGAGTTGTGGTCATATTAGAGAGGTGAGCTGGAGAGTGAACTGGAGAGTATGAGTTTTACTTTGAAGACCCTTTGAACTCCTGAACACATTAGTATTTTAATAGGTGACACGTATTGATCACGGTCTCATTCTCTACTAGAGTCTTGATTCCAAGAGTATAAATATGTTTGATGATGTTGTAAGAGCTTACAAATACTCTTCTAATGAAACATTTTAATGTCCTCTGCCTGTCTGAAAATAACTTCAATGAAATCTCTAAAAACTTCAAAATACTTCAAACAAATTATAAGTGATAATTTAACTGAATCTTTTTTTCCGGTTTTTTGGGTACTTCAAGTCCCACAACAGACACAAAATGAAAAGGAAGAAATATTATATATTTTAGAGACCACTAGGTAAGATGTGGTTCTTCCATATTCATAGACACCACCTTAGTCAGGCTGATGCTCAATAAATAAAATGGGTATAACTAGTGGAGGCTCCAAAGCATTACCTAATGAAACTACCTTTAGCTTTACTACACATTTTTATTTACTGCTGAAGTATAAACTATCCTGGGAAAAAGGTAAATTTAATCTTGTTTATTTCAATAAGAAAGTATTCTAAATTTGATGACAAGTAGAAATATAATAATAACATAAAACAAACTCTGGGAGTTTGAGGATAATGTTGTAAGACTAATAACATTAATTACAGCTTTTATGATACTTATCATGTCTGAGAATCTGATTATTGTCAGCTAGATAGCTAGCTTGCACATGTATGTAATTATCTTTTGTTTATATAGAAACATGTTTGTGTATGTATGTGTGACTGTGTATCCATTGTTCAAACTTTTATTTTGCCTGCCGATTTTAAGGCTGCCAACAAGACAGTCCATTCATGTCTATGGAATACAGCTTCTGGATATTCATGTTTTATTGAAGGGAATGATGCAGAAGGCAGAGAAAATGCCTGGAGGCCTTGTCAACACCGAGGTTAAAGACTTGGAGTAAGAGAAACTCTTGAAAGTTGTGAAATAACTGAAAGTCAGGATATCTTCTGTTCTGTGAAAGTGGAAATTTCAGATAGCTGTTGTTAGGTAGTTGTATTCTTTTTGATTCCTATTTGCAAAATGCTCTTATCCCTTCAGATGGCCCAGTGAGGAAGGAAAATAGAACCTTCTTGAAAAAATAACCAAAAATCATTTTTGCAAGATCTGTACTTGAGTAGCTTGACTTATCTTCTTGACCTGAAATTTCCTAATTTGAATTTCTAGCTTGAGGTTGTAAGGAATATTAAACATAAATTTCAGCCAGATGTTGTAATCCTAGCTACTCAGGAAGTTGAGATCTGAGGATGGAGGTTTCAAGCCAGTGTGGGAAAGAAAGTTCCTTGAGATGCTTCTCTCCAATTAACCACCAGGAAGTTAGGCTGTGAGTTCAAGGTAGCAGAGCACTAGTCTGGAGCAAAAAAGCTCAAGGACTGTGTCCAAGTCCTATGATTAACCAGAAAGAGAGGGAGGGAGGGGAGAGAAACTTTTGAAAACTAAAGTCAAGTTCAAATGCTGGTTTTATTAAGAGAAAGAGAGCCATGAATCTGACTCATTAGAAGGAAGAGTGCAGGCATCAGAAAAGGGAGAAGACAGTTGTGCTCTTTTTTCATTATTAATGGAGTTTAAAGTCAAAGCCTTTCAGGGTCTTGTGCTCTTGGGCTTATTGGCTGGCACTCTACCACTTGGGCCTCTTATTTTTTTCTTATTGGTTATTTTAGAGATGGAGTCCCACAGACTTTTCTGCCAGGGCTAGTTTGGTCCTCTAGATCACAAACTCCTGAGTAGCTAGGATTACAGGCATGAGTCACTAGGGCCCACCTTACAACAAAACAAAACATTATTTTAAACCATTCTTACTATAGAATGTTCAGAAAGACCTACATAAAACAAAACTTCCAGTAGAAATTAAATATGATGCTTGAATCAAGCTTTTTTTCCACTCACTTGAAAACTTTATGATACTCAGACAATTCTAAAGTACGTTTTGTCTGTGCCCCTATAATGATTTTTTTTGTGTTCTACACAATTTTATTATGTTTACATTTTGCTCATTTTTTAAATTTAATTTTGTTTTATTTGTGAACATACTGTACAGAGGGGTTACAATTGCATGGGCAGGATAATGCGTAATGATTTTTAAAACCATCTATTTTCCTGTAAATGCAAATTCATAAATACAGTCAAATGGTACTGAGAATTCTGACCCGTGCTTCATTTTAGTTATTATCGCATACTCAATTCTTCTAAATACGTGTCAGCAAATGCCTTACCTACATAGTCCATATTGTTGTATTCCATTTATTAATGAAATGTGAATGATTTTGTTCTGATTTAGTGCTGCTTTTGTGGATAATACAAGATATATAATGAGTGCAGAAGCTTCAGTCCAAATACTTATACTCTCACTTTTTAATATGAGATGATTTCATAATGAATCTGTTAGTAATTCAGTCTTGTATTCAGTAAGCATTGAGTCAGGGTAAAGCAATATGGGATTAATCTTAAATCCTTGCTCGACTCTTCTAGTTGTGCTACCTGGAGTGGTAACTATGTCTCTCTCCACCAGTTTATTTCACTTCATAAGTGGGAAAAGCTTCTTTGTGGTATTTAACCAGAGGCATCATTCATGTGTAGAAATGTGGTTCATAGCTGGGTGCCGATGGCTCACACCTGTAATCCTAGTTACTCAGGAGGCTGATATCTGAGGATTGTTCAATGCCAGCCTGAGCAGGAAAGTCTGTGAGACTTTTATCTCCAATAAACCACTCAGAAAACTGGAAGTGGTGCAGTGGGTAAAGTTGTAGAGCACTAGCCTTGAGCTGAAGAGCTGAGAGAGTGTTCAGGCCCAGAGTTCATGCCTCATGGCCGACAAAAAAATAAAATAAAAAAGATAAAAGGAAAAGAAATGTGGTTCATAAAATAACCTGTGAAAGTCTGCTGTTTAATTCCAATTATTATTGTCAGAGCTGTTGCATTCATTTATGTTCCTCTTCCATGGAGCTCTGCTTGGTTTTTGTATATCATTGTTTGATATTAATGACCACCCCAGTCTCAATCTAGACATATATTATTAAGAAAAACTTGGCATAGCATATATACAGAAGCACAAAAGTAATGATTTTTTGTAACAGTTAACTATTTCTATCGGTTTGTTCAATGTACTTTTATACACCTCACCATATTTTCCTACAATACAGAAAAGATTTTGAAAAGCAAGTCCACCAGTGTAGATGTGATAGGCCAGTCTTTTAAGTTCATTATAAAGGTTCAGATTAAAGTTCTCATAATTTCTTCATCTAAAGTAGATAGATTTTGGTGGCAATATGAGTTTGGGTAATTTATATGTGCAATACAAGAAGGATGATGTGAATCAGATATTGTTTATTTATTTGTTTACAATAAGAAACCAAAGCAAAACTAACCGATTAGCTCTGATTTTGTTTTTGGTTTTTGTTGTTGTTGTTGCTATGTTAGTTAGGTAATGTGGAAAGCTCAAGTTGAAGGCAATGATGAAAACTCAGAACCAGAGCAAAACAGGTTGAGAGCCATTGGAAATGAAATAGAAACTATAGCAAATCTTCATTGGGAGCTAGTCTCTCAGGCTAGCTGACGTTCTGAGGTTGGGAACAAACACAAATTTATTGCCTTTTCATGGTCTATATCTGCACACTCGGGCATAAAGGAACCTTGTTAACCCCCTGTGTCTTCAGCAGATTTGTAAATTTAGTAGATAAATGAAATAATAATCAGTAGTTGGGAGTTAGTTCCTTGCTTAAATTTTGATAAGTATATAGCTTAAGGATTTAAAATGCATTTACTCTAAGGAAGAGTGAGATGCTGGATTAGAATTAAGGGATTTATTTGATCTACTTTCCCCAGCAAGCCAAGATTACTTCCTGTCAAACCACAGTATCTTAAGAAACTGTAAATAGTAGAGACTTTACTTGACACGTAATTTAGAAATGAAGAAGACTTTAATATTTCCCAAATATATTATCGATTTCAAGATGCAATTTTGTGTATCCTTATTTCTGACAAACTAAGCAGTATTAAATAAGGAAAACAAGTTAAATTATGTTTATAACCCACTATTTTGCAATACTTGAATACATACTTTGTTTCTACTGTTGACTCATTTAAAACAATGTGAGTAATTTTTACATTGCTATGAAATAATAGACATATGTCACATTCATATGATTTTTAATTCACTATATCATAAAGGTAAGATTGTTTTTATAATAGTTAACACTCCCTCTACTCTCTAAGACCCTATAAATAAAATTTGCACATATACTGCCTATGTTATTCCTTTCTCAAAAAGCGATGAATACATTTTTGAGTCTGATATTATTCATTATAATTTTTAATAATTTTTATTGTGAAAATATCATACAGAGGGACTACAATTACATGAACAGGTAATGAGTACATTTCCTATGAAGCATTGTTGCCTCCTCCTTTGTTTTTCTACCTTGCCATCTCTGCCCTCCCATCTCCACTACTATCCACCCCCCTGCCAAAGTTGTAAAGTTTGCTTTTCGACATAGCATCTTGTACATCTCATTGTTGCAATAGGTCCACCTGCATTCCTATTTAAACAATTTGTTTTTTCCCTTCCCTGCCAAAAATTATACCAACATCAAACACAGGAAAACCAGGGGTTATACTGTGAGGGAAAGCAACAAAACAATCACCACAATCACCGTATTAGAAACAATAGTAAGCAAGGGAAAAAAAAACACTTGTGTCCTAACATCGTCTTATCTGACCTTTTCTGCTTGTCTCAGACATATACTAGGTATTACAAATAAGCGAAATCATGGGACCTATGTTTCTTTGGGCCTGACTTCACTTAATATAATTTTTTCTAAGTCTTTCCATTTCCTACAAATGGGGCAATGCCATTCTTTCTGATGGAGGCATAGAATTCCATTGTGTATATATACCACATTTTCTTGATCCATTAATCTACCGATGGGCATTTGGGTTGCTTCCATATCTTAGCTTTGGTAAATAATGCTGCAAATATAAACATAGTTGTGTTGGTAGCTTTAGTATGGTCTTGTTTGTGATCATTCTGGTAAATGCCCAAAAATGGGATTGCTGGATCATAGGGGAGCTCTATGTGGAGTCTTTTGAGGAACATCCCTACTACTTTCCAAAGTGGTTGAACAAGTTTACACTCCCACCAACAATGCAGTAGGGTTCCCTTCTGTCCACATACCCTCCAGCATCTGTTGTTATTAGAGTTCTTGATTATAGCCATTCTATAGAGAAACTTCTCTGAAGAGGAAAGAAAGATGACCAATAGACACATGAAGAAATGCTCAACCTCTCTAGCCATAAAAGAAATGCAAATCAAAACAACACTGATTATACATCCTCATTATAATTTTTGAAGGCAGTTGACTTTAAAACAGTGCAATTTTCTGGGTGAAACTGACAATTCTGTTAGTCATTGATTATACTGAAAACCATTAATAAATGAATCCCAAAAATGTTTTTGGAGAGAAATTTCTTTTTTACCTTTTTTTTTTTGTGTGTGTGTGTTGTAAGGCCTGAAGTCTGGGCCTGGGCATTGTCCCTCAGCTCTTCAGCTCAAAGCTAGCACTGTACCACTTGAGCCACAGTGCCACTTCCGGTCTTTTCTGCTTATTTGGTGCTGAGGAATTGAACCCAGGGCATCATGCATACAAAGAAAACATTCCACTATTGAGCCACCTTCCCAGCCCCAGAAAATTCTTTTAATATTTTTTTTTGCTGTACTATTAGTAATATGGAGAAGACATCCAGTTAAGCAGCTTATGCATTTGGAAAAATGCCTCATATCATATATGCTAAATTACAGATACCAATCTGAATCAGTAGAATAGAAAAGTGTATATTAATCTTCTTTTTATCTACAAGGTCAGTTTCTGGTGTTTCAGTTACTTGTTCTTAACTATTGTGAATGTCCCATTCACAGTTTTAATTTTTTTATTTTTATTTTTTATTTTTGCCAGTCATGGGGCCTGAGCTCTGGGCCTGGGAGCTGTCCCTCAGCTCTTCAGCTCAAGGCTAGCACTCTACCACTTGAGCCACAGCGGCACTTTTGGCTTTTTTTTTTCTGATTATGTAGTGCTGAGGAATCGAACCCAGGGACTCATGCATGCAAGGCAAGCACTCTACCACTGAGCCACCTTCCCAGCCCCACAGTTTTAAATTTAAACAGTTCAGACAGTTTTAAATTGTGTATCTTCTGTGTAGTATAAGAAAATCTTATGAGAGCTGGCTATAATTTACCTGGGACAGGAATTATCCATTGATTCAATGGACCCACATTGTATATGTTACTGGTCAGCTAGTTAATTAGTTGCTCTCTAAGCAATCAAGTATTGTGATACTGCAGTGCATGTGCTCAAGTTTACTGAACTTATAAGGTCCCCCAAGTGGGAGAATAATAATGCTGATAATTATACAATGCAAAAAAGAAGCCATAAAGTAATTTCTTTAACTGAAATAGTGAATATTTTCTTTCTAGTAAGGAAAGAAGAATGAGTTATATGGTACCATTGCTAAGATCTATGGTAAGGATCAATTTTCCATGAAATTCTGAAAAGGACAAAGAAGTGTGTACTAGTTTTTGTTCCCTCAACTCTAACTGCAAAAGTCACTTCCAAAATATGTAATACAGTACATGCTTAATTCAATACAAACGTTAACTGGGCGCTGGTGGCTCACACCTGTAATCCTAGCTACTCAGGAGACTGAGATTTGAGGATCACAGTTCAAAGCCACACTGGGAAGGAACATCTGTGAGACGCTTATCTCCAATAAACCATCAGAAAAACCAGAAGTGGTACTGTGGCTCAAGTGGTAGAGCACTAGCCTTGAGCTGAATAACTGAGGGACAGTGCCCAGGCCCAGAGTTCAAGTGCCATGACCATCAAAAATAAATAAATAGTATTAAGTTTTAGATGGGAAATATGAATAGGAAATGTACTGTACTGGATCATAATGCTTCGTTCAGGGAGCACTGAGCCTGCCTGAGGACTTCATGTAAAAGCCTAGAAAATGAGTGACATAAAGCTCATTTGTTGCACATAAGCAATGGGTAAGGAGATTCACAAATAAGTTTAGATTGACAGACACAGAAAGTACAAGAGAAGCTGAATCTGTTGATTCAGAGAATTTGCTAACAGATTTCTGCAGATTTGAATGTGAATGAGGAAAAAAAAGTGCATCATCCAATGCTAGTTTGGAGCTGTCATGAAATGGCACTTGTCAGGAATAAGATACCGAGTAGGATCAACATTCACAAGTACAAATATGCTACCAGGTCATAAAACATGGCTGGCAACTTTAACTCAACCATTTCAGGCAGTGTTGCAGGACATGGAAATGCTTAGCATGTTATTCTTAGCACTCATAAAACAATAGCAAGCAGAGTTCCGTTGGTTTATACCTATAATCCTAGACGAATGAAAGACTGAGATTGTTAGAAGTGTGGCTCCAAACCAGCCCGGTAGAAAAGTTCATGACTGTCCATCTCAATGGAAGAAACTGGTTTGATGGAGCCCAACTTCATTCTAGCTAGCATGGGAAAAAAAATATAGGAAAATCACAGTTCCGGCAGGGTTCGGGTGCAAGCTGTACAACCTTATCTCAAAAATAACTAGGTCTAACACACACACACACACACACACACACACACACACAGAGCTAGAGGTGTGGCTTTGTGGAAATTGCCTCCCTAGCAAGTGTGAGATACTGAATTCAAAACCAAAATTAGCACAAAAATGAAAAAAAACTGCCTACATTCTGATGGTATAATCAAAAGCTAGTCATCTTATTGAACGGAATAGTTCTACCAGTGGCCAGTATTCAATTTTACTAGCCATCCTGAATCCATTTACCATGAAAATGAAAAAAAGGGTACTTTTTTGAATCTTCAAATATAACCTCATTACTTCAACTCTTTGATGTGACATTTATTCAGTATGTCGAAACTGTATCTGTCCTCCTGTAATTTGGACACATTCAGGCAGCAACTGCTGTGGACCCTAATGTGGACAAAATGCATGCTGGAAGTTATTCACTAGTGCAGACAAAATAACATGGAACAAAGCTGCATGGGTAAATTAAAACTGGAGTCTTTGAATGCCTGCTGGAAAAACTTATGGGGTAAAGTCATGAATGTTTTTGAAAGGCTTTGGGAGGATCTATGGAGAAGGTAGAATGATCATTCATAAAGGAAGACAAGTAGGTGGAGAAGGATTTGCTTGCTAAAGAAGTGAAGAATATGTTGACAAGTGTTTTAAAAAAGTGAGGAATTGAATGAACTCACTGAGTCATCTCTAAAGGAAGAGGAAGAAGAACTTGAAGCATAACCTGCAATGTGAACATTACTGCAATCTGCTTTCAATGACATTCTCTTAAACTATCTTTCTGAATATAAAGGACACCAATCTGGAGTATTATCCTTGCAGAGAAAAGCAGCAGTACTTACCCACAGGGTCAGTTAAGGAGTCTGTAACGACACATTGCTGAGGTTATACAGAGAGAGAGAGACAGACAGACAGACAGACAGACACAGACAAACAGACAGGCAGACAGACAGACTGACTGACAGACAGACAGACAGACAGACAGACAGAGACAGAGACAGAGAAAGAAAGACAGAGACAGAGATTAAAAACTTCCAGTTACAAGGTTCTATGGAAAGACGACTGGGCTATCCTGATAGCTTGCATCCTGGAAGAGAAGTCCCTAAGCCACATGGTAATTATAGTGAAAGTGAGAGGGAAGTTTTATTAGGAAATGTGTAAAGTTTAAAAGACTGAAAGCAAGTCCTCTTTAACATGGGAAGAAAAGGATAGCATTAGCTTCTGAAATTTGTGTACTTATTGATATTGTCCACAAGAAATTCCTGTTCCTAGATTCAGCCAACAGTACTGAGGTCTACGGCCAGTAATCCAGACTAGAGGAAGTTTATAGAATTAGCAGATAACACCTTCTTACCCTTGGCCTTTTGAGGATAGTTTAATATTCTGCATCTTTAATCTCTTAAGTGAAAAGATCCTCAGTTCCAGGCACTTTATTATAGAACCATTTTTAATCTTTAAATAAAACATTTTAGTTGTTTCTTAGTCGGGAACTCAAAACATCTTGTGTCATTCTGTGATTTTGTTGGGATGCTCTGACGTTAATTAAGCCTGGTAATCTGTGTCTTAGAAATTTTACAGAATTTTGTCTCAGGGACCTTTTGATTCAGTCCTTCATCTTCAGTTCCCCTCACATTTTCCCATTGCTCATGGTTACATTATCACTTCCAAAAGCTTTTGGCAATTAAAAAGGTGCAGGGCTGGGGGGACTACTGTATGTACTCTGAAACCCATCAGATTTGTAAAAATACTAAATAAATTTCTAATTTATTAATGCCAATGATAAAACATGCACCCATTTTTGTTTTTTATATGAAATTTCCGTTGTTTTGATTCTCTCTCTCTTTCTCTCTCTCTCTCTCGCTCGCTCGCTCGCTCATTCGCTTGCTCTCTTTTAACCTAACTATTGGTGTTAATTGAAGGCCCAAGGAAAGGAGGCAGGAAGATTTTGAATAAGGGAGAGATGTTAATTGTTCACTTTTTGTGTGAATGCATATGTATCAGCACTGAATCTTGAACTAATTGACTGGTTACTGTCTCTAAGCTTTTGTCTGAAGGCTAGCACTCTACTACTTAAGCCACATATTCAGTTGGTTAATTGGAAATAGAAGTCTGACGGATTTTCCTGCTCTGCTTGCACTGGCTTTGAACCACAATCTTCAGATCTCAGTGCCCTGGAGTAGGTTTCCTTTCCTTTCCTTTTTCCTTTCCTTTCCTTTTTCCTTTCCTTTCCTTTCCTTTTTCCTTTCCTTTCCTTTCCTTTCCTTTCCTTTCCTTTCCTTTCCTTTCCTTTCCTTTCCTTTCCTTTCCTTTCTTTCCATTCCTTTCCTGTTCTTTCCTGTCCTTTCCTTCTTTCCCTCCTTCCTTCCTTCCTTCTTTCCTTATCATGGTTTCCCCCACTCTCATGTTCAGTGTGAGGGTTGGAATGGGACTTCCTAGGATGGCAATTGTGGGTGTAGCCTTTCCTCTTCCATCTCATACCAATACTTAGAATACCCCCAGGCCTCCTGCTCTGGATTTCTCCTGCAGAATCTTAGAAAATAGCTGTCTTGTAAGTAAGGAAATTGAGGCATATGAAGAATCAAGTCTCCTACATTATACCACGGAGTCTATATTACAAACAGAGGTTTCAGTTGCCTTTTATTTCTATAATGATTGGTGAGAATTTTGTTACCAATTATTTGAGTGATGTTTTAATTTTGGATCTCTTTAAAGTATGCAGTAACCTCCCCCTGTAAGGTTTATTTAAGTAGTTATTCTTTTTACATACATTTTTAAAAATGGAGGGTATTACTGTCATGTGAATATTGCAATGATATAGAAGAATAGAATCAGATCAATTCTATTTATACTGTGTTAACTGATTTGCTTTTGTAATCAGACTTTGGTACCCAAGGTACTTGCTCAGTGGTGCTCTTGGTGATAACCCTTACTTCCTCTGTGTCCTGCTTTCGAATCATTTCATTAAACAAAAGCCTTTGAGTTATCTTTTGTTTCTGAGAACAAATGGTTGGATTTTAGAGACTTTTGTTGTTCGCAAATTCCAGGGCCTTTCAAAATTTATCATTCTCATTCTTTGTAGTGCACACAATCGGTCATTATGTCAGCAGCTGCCCCGGGAGACTCACTTCAGTTCATTCAGCCAAATAATAACCATCAGGATAACACTTCCATGAGAAAAATAGTAATAAAATGATATCATTAAAAGCAGAGATCTTTACTTCTATCATTAAAAATTAATTACTTACATCCAGCAGAATCCCTATTGTACATTTTGAAAGGTAAGAAAAAGCAATCTCTTTGTTGAAATTAAATTGATTGGGTGACATGTTTTAATCATAGAGATGATAAAATGCTCTATTTCCAAATAAAAGGCTTCAAATGATTTATTGGAGGTGAATATAACTTAATCAGTTGTCAACTTTTATTTTGGTAGTTTTGTCACTAAGAAGTCAAAAATTGTAAGCATTTGAATAATTACAAATTTTGAAATAGCTTTTGGCACAAAAGTAATACAAGTTTAGTTTTGTATGTCTGGGATAGTAAGCATGGTACTCATTAAATATTAAGCTTGTTCTTAAATATGTGGTGTGTCTGTGATTAAATTAGAAAATAATTGTCTAAAATTGCAGCTTTCTGACACTGGGCTGTCTTCTCCATCTTTTCTCTGTCATTTCTGTCATTCAATGCATATCGTTGTTCAGAACGTTGAAGGAATGTTTTATAATCCAGGCATTATAAATATTAATATAAATTTGTACAGCCTCATAGGCAAGCTGTATCATGAGCATGCTTTCAAAGAATTCCTTTTGAAAGCATTAGTTCATATTCTTGCTCACTGTGTTCCTTACTAATGTCTTAAATGGAAGCCCACATTTCCAGCAGTATGCTCAGTGAATTTTTTTCTTATGCTAAAAATAAAAGAATGAGGTGTCATGCTGACACAGATTATCAGTTTGCTTTAAATCTCATGTAGAATTAGTGGTGTCAGTCTACAGACAGTGTTGTAACCTTCAGTTGAACACTTTACATCAGTGGAAAGATAAATTTTGTTTTTGGTAAATATCACATCAAACAATTGAGAAACTTAATATAATTATTAATTCTGTTTACATGATATATAACGAAAAATGCTTATGTTGCATGACCTGACAACTTATTTTTACTTTGACAATATAGAACATCTGAGAAGGATCCAGATAACACTTTTTAAAGACTAAAAATGTCTTTAAAATTTTTTTTGATGGGGGTGGGGTTATTGAAATAACCTTAGCAATGACAACTTCACCGTTCAGTACCAAATCCAAAGGTTATCAACAAAATTTTAAGCTTTGGACTATGTATGTGCAGCCATCATTATCATTTTTTACGTTGCTCTTGTGATTGAAGTTTTCACTTCTTTTCTCCAGTGCTCTCTTCCAGTCAAGAATTTTGCTAAATAGTAGATGTCCTACAAATTTGCAGATACATTGAAGGTGTACTAGGTACTTATGGATAGTTCTCTCAATGTTCTTATATTTCTTTAATTGAAATAAAAACACAGTAGAAATTTAGCAGCTTGTCAAAATTCATGAGCATTTTAACTTACTTTGCATAATTTATTTTACATAATATTCACATTTGTTCTCTATACAGTACCAGGGTTCTGGTCCCAGTGGCTTTTTATTCAGTATTTCAGTACAAATATATCTAAAGGGTTACTTGAGCTTTGCAAATACTTTAAAATCTGCCAGACAACTATACATACGCTAAGTACATAAATCTTCCAAACAAATCTGATACAGGATTAATATGAAACTGGAATGAGCCAGCCTAATGAATGCCAGCTTAATGTACAATCCATTTTTTGAATAAATCATATGGGAAAATTGCAGAGTGTGTAAATTACACAGCCCTCATAAATCAATATCCTTTTGATTGCTCTGCCTTAGCTAAGGGTTGGCACGATACAGGCCATGGCATACTTGAGAGTGAATAAGAGGAAGCCAGTAATGTGAGAGAGGAACACCCATTAAGAAAAAGAAATGCTCAGAAAACTGTTATAAAAGGTGATTATACAAATTGCATGTCCCTGGACAGTGGTTATTTTACATAAAGTGCATGGAAGAATGAGATGACTTGTGCTAGTTTTTATTCTGTGACTCAGTTAAGAGGTTTGAACTATTCATGCATATTTGCCCTAGTGATTCAGAATGAGTCTTCTATATCCTAACATCAAATGGTCTCCTAATAAAAATTTTTCAACTCATGGATAAAAGTACAGTCTATGGGGCTCTTTTGCAATCTCAATTTAAAATTTCCCTGGGAGATACTGGTTGTCTCTTAAGAATATTTCATTGTGGTTTACCATTTTATTTTAAAATATACTTGTAGAACATTGTTTTTTCATTTGTACTGGCAAAAAGAAATATATTAGCCAGTGATAAGAAGGTTGTGAGTTGAAAATATGGCTTTCAAAGACACTGTCTATACTGGCAAAAGTAAATTTTTTGAAGATTTTTAAACTCCTTTTCTAAAAATCTTTTTTCCCCCCAGAGGATTGTATTAACTGCCAGGAAGTTTTGCCAAACAGATTTTAAGGGGAAAACCAGGCTATCATAACTGTCCAAATGTTTTCTCACGTTTCAAACAGGCAGCTGCTGAGAGCTCCTGCCAGTAGTAAACCTTTCAGGCAGAATGTGAGCAGCTGCCAATCTTATGTCAATATTTTAAATACACTTACAACCATCTTAACTGGTGTAAGAATTTATCTTTCCTCCCAAAGGGCCAGCATATCTCTTTTTGATGCTTTGCCTCTTTTTTCACCCCCTTACTGGTTGAAAAGCCAAATAAGCAATTTTCAGAACACAGAGAAAGTTTTCCTTGAATATTCAAAGTAAGGACAAACCTGAGTTTGTCTGCTGAAGAAGACAGATCTTAAAAAAAACAAGTATAAAAAGAAAATCTACGATTTGAAACATATGAATAGTTAGGGTTCATTACTAAAGTTTTAACTTTTTATATAAGTAATCAAAACTCAATACTTTGATATTCAGAATTTTACAGATTTTTAAAGTTTCTGTCATTTGTAAAATTAACAAAGGCAAGCAAAACCTGCATTGAAGTTATTTGGAAAGTATCTCTTCATATCTAGGCTAATATCCTGTTTTTTTCTCTAGCTTGCATTGTAAAGATTGTATCATAATCCCTAGCCTCAAGTTTTCTGGAAGGTTTAGGCAGAGATCAGAAGTATACACTGCATGAACTTAGAGGGAAAAATTACCATAAGCTTGTGGGAGAGAACAAAATGAATGAATCTCTATTTCTTAGACTGTGTGAGCCTGGGGTGTGGCTTAAAGAAAAGTGTGGGTGAGTTGGTGGAGGTAAGAGATGAGGATATGGTAAAAATATGGAGTGCATCGCAGGCCAGTAGCTGGAAAAGTGAGAATTTGTGACAGAGTGAAGGCCACTAGTGGGGACTGTCAAGACTGTTCCAAAGTCCACAATGTCCTTATATGTTTAACTAAAAACCAACTATGGGGAAGATTCTTGAATTCAAATTTGAACAATCAAAAACTAAACATCACCCAGTTGTCTGTTTTTCTTTTAATACTTTCTCTTTGCCTAAACAAAACTTTTTTTAAATTTAATTTTATTGTAAAGATGCTGTGCAGAGCAATTACAATTACATGAGTAAGACAATGAGTACATTACTTGTCAATCATTGTTACCCCTTCCCTTCCATGCTGTTGTCCTATTATCCCTTTCCTCAGTGACCTCCCATATTTCCCCCCTGCCCTTGTCCTGAGGTTGTAAAGTTTGTTTCCAATATACTGTCCTGTAGGTATCCTTGTTGCAATGGGTCAAACTTTTAAGTTATAGTCTCAAAGATACAATTTCACTCTGTTGAAGGATTGATTCTTTGTGTTCTAAACTTGCCAGTTCATATCACTATCTGTGTTACTATTTTTTAAAACTACCCACAAAACAAAATTCTGACTCATAGCTCATTTTACAATATGAAATCTAAATATAGATTAATTCAGTTTTGAAAAATAAATGCCAAATTGATGCTGTTGATGCAAATAGAGGTGAGCTACCTTTTAAATGAGTCATCTTAAGACACTGTAGAGTTATTCCATTGATGAGGATATTACTGAAATATTTTTGGGATTTCTCACTGGAATTGCTTATAGGAGGTATTTTTTTGTTACTTTGCTCATCATGATGGCTCAATATATATGTATATATATTACATATAAGTAATATATATAAAGAAATGATATGTACTTTGTGAAGATTATTGTATCTTATGAAGCATAGTGTATCTCACCACTCCTCATAAAACGTTAGTGAATGAGTGAATGCAAATGGTATGATTACTTGAATGGAGTATTTTTGTTTATGCAATTAGTAGATCACATTTGTTCTTCAGACAGAAAGTAGCATAGTAGTTAAAACTCTTAGCATCTTGGAGACAGACTATCTAAGACAAAAGCCAAGAGTCAGCTCTTGTTAGGTTGTGGTCTTGAGGTGGAAAATCACTTCACCTTGGTTTAACAGTTTTCTCCTTTGTAACTTGGGACAAGAAACAGTGCCTTCCCTTCCATAAAATTGTGAGGATTGATGACATAGTAATATGGGTAATGCTTCAAATGGAGCCTGCGCCTGGAAACTATTGTGTAAATGTTGCCACTTACGGTGTGGATGATGAATTTGAATTTACTTTGTGGTTTTTCTTTGATTAATTGTTTGGAGTCTTAAGCTTTTATAATAAAGATTAGTTGGTTAGATATTTATACAGTGTACATTCCATATGACATCATTCAGTATCAGGAAAATGAAAATTTTGAGGTTGGCACAGATTCTCAGGTTTTTAGAGAGTGCATGTCTATTCTTAAATCTTTTGTGGAATCTATCAATGGTTCCATAGACCAATGTACTTTGATTTCTTCATTTTATTTCATACATACTTGTGGGTTACACATTTGTTAGGAAAATAAGCTTTGCATCAATTCCAGTGTTTAATGATGTGTATTTGCATTCAACTCATAAGCTCTGCCCTTTTTTTCAGACATCATGTTCAGTATGAGGAGACAATAATAGACACCTTGTTTTTTCGAGAGTATGAGCATGTTTGGTGTCTGACTTGGGTAGCAGCTGTGACTGCTGTGCACAGATGTGATAGTCACTCCAGGTAAATGAGTGGTACAATGTTGTTTGTGTAGCATCTGCTGATAATTGTAGAGTACCTGTGCTGCAGCCCTCCTGCCTCGCTCTTCTACAGCACTGTGCAATTGGTTTTTCCTTCAGGTAATTGATTGGACCTTTGTGTCTTATTTTGTAGTGAAATGGAATTTGATTTTAATTTAGTAATTGCAGAATTCTCAAGGGAATATCCACTGCACTATTTTAGATTTAATGCTCTCTGTGTAGCTCAGGTCATGAGGCATCTATCTTGTACATTTAAGTTGTTAACTAAACATTGGGTAGATACAAGTACCTCCTCCTCTCACCCTATCACACACACGTGCACCCACATGTACACACATACATCCAACATGCGCACACATACACACACACACACACAGCTGCATACATTTTCACTTACGCTACTGAAAAATGCCTCCTTGAACCATAGTGAGGAAACCTGATCCTTTTTCAAAAAAAGAAACTATGTCTGCGTTTTTGTACTTATTATATTGTCATAGTTTAATCATATGTGAATGCTCTTAAAATTTTCCATCCTAATCCCTTCCCATTTCATGTTTGTTATAATTTTTATATTTCCATATGGAGAAACTAATTGTGTAAATGTGATGTTCTGATGGGAAGGAAAAGCAAGAAAGAGAGGGGACAGACAGAGAAAGGGAGAAAGGTGTGTGGTTTCCTTACAAAACCTTGTTTCTATAGTTCTGATCCTGGTTTAACAAGTTCCTTAGGGCTTTGATTAGTAATGCTTCTTTTGAATGTCTTCTCAATTCTTTAAATCTTTCAAATGAGTGTGGCTAATCTAGGGAATAATATAGTGAATAGCATAGTGAATGCTTACAGACATTCCAAAGCATCATAGACCACTGATAAAGGATTATTTTAGTCTTTAGATAAGAACATTTGAAGGATTCTGATAGTTCTAGAAGTTAATGTATTCCAACAGGGAAGCACTGGTTCCCACCATAGAACAAGTAGTTTGGGTACTGTTACTCAAGATGTAGGCAGAGATAGCAGAGTGCTAGGTCATATTTATTATATTAGATTGGCGTGCTAGAGTGTTAACATTCAAAACCAAACAACTATAGTCTAATTCAGCAATAACCTTTGACTGTTGCATCAAGCATTTTCTGGGAAAATTCTTTGCAGAAGCAGATTTTACAGACACTTTTTAGTATTATCATTATGATTGTTAGAAAACCATTTTACATACAGACTATAACATACAGAATATACAATAGTTATAATACTTAGTGAATATCTTTCTATGGGTACAAACAATTTTGACTAGACTTTCAAGGTAAGAGGACACATGTATTTGAATTTGTACAACATAATATCATTATGGAACTATGTAGATTGCTTCCTGTGACTTTCCAGAGGGAGTTCTCATTTAAAGTACACATCCAACTACATTGCATAGGGTGTTATAGAATTGGTTGCTAGGTCAGGAAGATTTATGCTTACTTAAGTGGTTATAGTTGTGAGAAACACTTGAGTTGGGAAAGTCTGGGTGAAGGACTAGTTTACATTCGGCCTCTGTTCCCCAAGAAAATGTTGGTTCACTCTTACTAGATTGTAGAACTTTCCCTATGTGTTTTCCTATCTTTAGAATGTTGAACATTAACTAAAACTTTCCCCACCATAATTGTGTAACAATAAATGGTTCACAGGGGAAAAATGTGCAGTATCTTTATGTAAATTTTTTTTAATTCTAGGGTTAGCCCTGGCTTTAAAAAAGATATGTCATTAAAATAATAGGCAAAATTCAAATATGTTCTCTTAAATAATTTTTGGTAGTTATATACAACTGTGACTGTTTAGCTACTCAAAATACGACTTAGAGAAAGAGATAATGAGGGAAGGGAGGACAATGTCTTTCAAAAATGTACTCATTACCTGACTTATGAAACTATTATCCCTCTGAAAATCGCCTTTATGATAACAGTGAAAAATTCAAAAAATAAGAAAATTTCTCTAAATCCTGAAGGTTCCCTGGTTCTTACTTTCTAGTCATTTCCTCATGTCTTCTCTTGTGCTTGCTAAGACTTTACTCTTTTTTTTTCTATACTGGGGATTGAACTCAGGATCTTGTCTTGGTATGTCAGTGCTCTGCCATTTGAACCATATACCCGATTACAATTGTAAGCATAAAGAAACTGGGTCTTCACACTTGATGAAGAACAACGTTACAATTTTGCCAATCTCATGCAGTAATGCCAAGTGAAATTAACTTACTGCTTTGCTCATGGGAAAGAGAGGAGAGATAAAACATTCAATGTTTAAACTCTGTGCACACAATTTTAGATGCATTAGCGAACCTCTTGTGTGGAAAGAAAAATCTATGCTTTTTTTTTAATAGTGTTTTCTAGATGCAAGATCTAAGGATCATAATGAATAAAGGTGACTCGCCCAATGTCAAATAATTAGTTACCAAGGTGAGAATTAAAAACCAAGGTGAGACTTAAATAGCTTTATAGATTATTTTCTAGTTGGAGTTATACTTTTGTAAATTAATACAGTAGTGCAAAATATTGCTGCAGAATCCTATCTAAGCATTTTGATTCTTTTATTTGCCCAACACTATCATGAGGTTTAGTTAACATTAAATTGAAACTTATTCCCTTTCATATTCAAACCAATTGAAAAGTTGAGAGCAAAATAGTATTTTTAGATCTGTCAAGGCTAATTTAGAAAATGTAGGGTGGCTGAAAAAGTGGACTTTTCCACTACATGCCCCTGAAATCTTTTCTCTCACTAATTAGCAGAATCACAAATTAGAGAACTAAGATCTCAGAGAAAAGAGGCCTTTTCTAGTGTGGCTCACTTCTTGAGAACAAAAAGTTGGGAATGACGTCCACGCCCACTAGTAGGTAGAGATCCGTGATATGAGGGGATGCTCAACCAATTGGACCAAACACTTACATTGCTAATGATCCAATGACCAAATCATTGAACTCACTCTTCCCTGAAATGCATTATATCTCTTAATTGTACACTAACTCCATGCAAATGGATTATGATTCACTGGAAAATATCCTCTTGGCAGTTCTTCATCTACTCCAAGGGGAAACAGGTGCATGTTAGGAAAAGAGCAGAAACTTATCCATAATAGCTCCCAGAGTACAAGGGTTAATGAAAGAACACAGGAGGCTTGAGAGTAAAAAGTGGGGGTAGGAGAAAAGGAATCTCCCCAACAATGCTGCTCATTGTTCCACATATATTTAGCTTCCATTAGGTTGACAAGAGAATGTTTATATATTCCTGTTTTTGTATTTTTTTAAAAGACTTCTTTGGCCAAAAGGGAACCCTAATGCATTGTTGGTAGGATTATAAACTTGTTTAACTACTCTGGAAAAAGCATTATGGAGGTTCCTCAAAACATTCTACATAGAGCTCCCTTATGACCCAGCAATCCACTTTTGGGTATTTACCCAAACAATCACAAACAAGGCCATATGAAAGCTACCAGTACAAATATGTTTATCACAGCATTATTCACCATAGCGAAGATATGAAATCAAACCAGATGCCCCTCAATAGGTGAATGGATCGAGAAAATGGTGGTATATATACACAATGGAATTCTATGCCTCCATCAGAAAGAATGACATTGCCCCATTTGTTAGGAAATGGAAAAACTTGGAAAAAATTATATTAAGTGAAGTAAGCCAGGCCCAAAGAAACATAGGTCCCATGGTTTCCCTTATTTGCAATATCTAGTATATGTATGTGTATTTATATAATGGAATTCTATGCTTCCCTCAGAAAGAATGACACTGCCCCATTGGTTAGGAAATGGAATGACTTGGAAAAAGTTATATTAAGTGAAGTAAGGCAGGCCCAAAGAAACCTAGGTCCCATGGTTTCCCTTATCTGCAATAACAAGTATATGTCTACAACAAAGGTCAAAAGCTATGTACAGGGCTGGGAAGGTGGCTCAGTGGTAGAGCGCTTGCCTTGCATGCATGAGGTCCTGGGTTCGATTCCTCAGCACCACATAAAGCAGAAAGAAAAAAGCCGGAAGTGGCGCTGTGGCTCAAGTGGTAGAGCACTAGCCTTGAGCTGAAGAGCTGAGGGACAGCACTCAGGCCCACGACCGGACCCCCCAAAAAAATCTATGACCATAAAAGTTGATGCTAAGTGAAATGAACCCCAAGATAGGGACACAAGAGGTTTTGATGTTTCTTGCTGTTGTACTATGTGATTTTTTTGTTTCTTTTGTATGTTCTTCCTCCATGATAACCCCTGTTTTCACTGTATTTGATTCCGATGCCCTGCATCTTGTATATAGATTTTTCTAATTTGAGGAGGGGAAGGAAAAATAACAAAATGTTGAAAGAAGATATAGATTGACCCATTGTAACAATGAGATGTACAAGACACAATGTTGAAAACAAACTTTACAACTTCATGGAGGGGGGAGGGAGAAGAAAGGGAGGAGTTGGTGAGATGGGAGAGAAGGGATTCTAGGGGAAAAAAGGAAGGAGGGAGTAGCAATGCTTGATAGGAAATGTACTCATTATCTTACTCATGTATCTGTAACTCCTCTGTATAGTATCTTTACAAGAAAAAAAATATATTAAAAAAAAGCTTCTTTGGAGGACACTTTCTATGCTTAACCTGTTTGTTCAGTCCCTCCGGTCCGTTGCTACTGTAATAATTCAGTGTGGCAACTGAACCATATCTGAAATTAATAATAAAATAAAACCCATTAGTGAGGCATCAGTCAGCAATAAAAATAAATTCTGTAAAGCTTCTACTTTAATTAATAATAGAGAGTGTTGAAAATGAGAGATTAATGATGTCATAAAGTAGAAAAATTAAAATGTCTATGTAAAACCTAATGCAATAATAATTCTGAAGATATACCTGATCAGATCAGAGTTACTGGAACCTTCCTCTCATCTAAGGTTGTCACTCTGAAAGTCATGAAGTCCCTGAAAAAGGAATATGTTTTATTGGGTGTGTAGTTTATTATTGTGTTTTAAAAGTTAATACCATGAAATACATAATAATGTGTTGTGATTCAATTTTATTGTTTCCATTTATAGCCAGATAAATTATACATTTGTTTTCAAAGTCCTTCACTTATACTTTTTGCTCACATTTAATGGCTCCAGTGTAAATTTCAAATCATCAAACTTATTTTGAGTCATAAAAATATAAGGCTTTAAATATTCATATTCCTCATCAGTTTTTCCAGAATGAAGAAAATACTTAGTAAATAAAGTCAGGTCTGCCAATTGTCTTCTTTCCTTTTTCCCCCCTTTTTTCCTGTATTTGTCAATGTATTTGGAATTCAGTAAATTAAAACATGGCTTATTAGATCAAAGACCTCGAAGTAAAAGCAGACACCCTGAAAACATTATGGGAAGGAATAGGAGAAACTCTAGGGCTCCTTTACACATGCCAAAATTTTCTTCATAAAGACTCAGAAACACAACAAATAAAAAAAGGTTAGACAAATGGGATTTCATGACACTGCATAGCTTCTTCATGGCAAAGGACATAGCTAGCAAGATCAATAGAAAGCCCATGCATTGGGAGAAAATCTTCACTAGCTATACAACAGACAAGGGTCTCATATCTAAAATATACTTAGAACTGAAAAAATTAAATCCTCCAAAAATAAATCCTTAAGAAACAACCACCTGAAAAACGAACTTTGCAATTGGGGGGGGGGGCGGGATGGGAAGGGATGGGAAGGGGAAACAAAGGAGGAGGCAACAATGCTTGAAAAGAGATGTGCTCATTACCTTGTTCTTGTAATTGTCACCCCTCTATGTGGTATTTTCACAATAAAAAAAAGAAACAACAGCCTGATTAATAAGTGTGCTAAAGACTTAAACAGAGACTTCTCTGAAGAGGAAATAAGAATGGCCAATAGACACATGAAGAACTACTCGACTTCTCTAGCCATAAAAGAAATCCAAATCAAAACAACATTAAGATTCCACCTCATTCCAGTTAGAATGGCTATATTCAAGAACTCTAATAACAACAGATGCTGGAGGATGTATCCAAAAGGGAACTCTACTGCATTGTTGGTGGGAATATAAACTTGTTCAACCACTCTGGAAAGCAGTATGGAGGTTCCTCAAAAGACTCCACACAGAGCTCCCCTATGACCCAGCAATCCCACTTGTGGGCCTTTACCCAATTGATCACCAACAAAGCTATACTAAAGCTACCAGCACAACTATGTTTATTGCAACATTATTCATCATAGCTAAGATACAGAACCAACCCAGATACCCCTCAATAGATGAATGGATCAAGAAAGTGTGATACACACACACACACACACACACACACACACACAGAGACAGACACAGACACACACACACACACACACACAAAATGGAATTCTATGCCTCCATCAGAAAGAATGACACCACCCCATTTGTTAGGAAATGGAAAGACTTGGAAAAAAAATATTAAGTGAAGTAAGCCAGTCCCAAAGAAACATAGGCCCCATGGTTTCCCTTAACTGCAACAACTTGTATTTATCTAGGACAGGCAAAAAAGGTCAAAAGCTCTGAACACATGACCTTATATGTTAAGTGAAATGAACCCCAACATAGAGACACAAGGGATTTTATCTTTCTTGCTGTTGTTTTTAATGTTCTTATAATGTACTATGTGATTTTTTTTTGTTTCTTTTGTATGTTCTTCCCCCATGGTATAACCCCTGTTTTCACTGTATTTGATTCTGGTGACCTGTATCTTGTATATACATTTTTCTAATTTGGGGAGGGGAAGGAAAAATAACAAAAAATGCTGAAATAAGAATACAGTTTGACCCATTGTAGCAATGAGATGTACAAGAGACGATGTTGAATCAAACTTTACAACTTTGGGGGTGGGGGAGGGGTAGGGGAAAAGGAGTTGAGGAGGTGGGGAGGGAAAGGATGGTAGGGGAAAAAGAAAGGAGGGGGTAACAATGCACTATAGGAAATGTACTCATCACCTTACTCGTGTAACTTTAACCCTTCTGTACAGTATCATTACAATAAAAATATATATTTAAAAAAGATGGCGGAAGTGGTGCTGTGGCTCAAGCAGTAGAGTGCTCGCCTTGAACTGAAGAGCACAGGGACAGCACCCAGGCCCAGAGTTCAAGCCACACGACCCACCAAAAAAAATAATACGCTTGATCTAGTATATGCTGAAAAATTCAGGCTAGGTTAGAATATCTGATATCTTAATTTCGTTCTGTCACTGCTATCCAAGAGACATCGAAGTCAAATTTTTCAATGTTCTGTTTTCTCTCAGAATTTTTTTAAAAATCAAGCTTCTATATCCTGAAATGTAGCCATAGTACTAGCATGATAGTAACATCTTAGCTACTCATTGTCTTTTTATGAATATTAGTAAGACAATTACTTTCTCTGCAATACTTCTCTACTGCTATTTAGTAAGAGTCATTTACTGTTCTAAAATTTTCTTCCCTACTTCAACATCTTTCTTGATCAATCACAAATAATATAGTAGTGCTTTCACATGAGAATAAGAATGCACTAAAAAGATTAGATGGGAAAAGAAACCATGTCGTTGGTAATTCCTTCCTTCTGAATATTGGTTTTTTATGTTTTTACCGGTGAACCCATGGTGGGTTTATGGATGTTCTCCACAAAAACCTCACTACTCTTAATTTTCCACAGTAAAAAAATAAAAGATTCGATTGTCCCATAAATCATCTTTCCAAGAAAACGAACTGTTCTTGCAGAAGAATGGCAGATGGAACAGCTTTTACCAGTGGGGGATTTTGGTCTTTGCTGCCAAGGATATTGAGGAAAGAAGGAATTATGCTAATTTATCTATTTTTCTCTCTTACAAGCAACTTTATGTACATAAGGAATTCACTCACTCATTTAAGGATATAAGTTATCATCATCATCATAATAACTATTATTATTATTATTTAGCAGGTGATACACATCACAAGCTTTGTACAGAATGTATATGCACTGCTTAACCTTTCAACATTATATATAAATGCAGTATACTGTTAAGGGTTTTTTCTGCTCATTGAATTTCAAAAAAAGAACAACACGGGAAGGTCAAGGTCTGGAAAACATTCAAGGTTGTCTTAATGCTCATTTTCTGAGGTTGTGTACAGAAACTGAGACCCCTCAGAAAATTGGAGACTTTGTTTTTCTTGTCTAAAACTAAATAAATGGAGATATGCAAAATGAACCAACTCTAATAATGATTAACCATTCAATGACTTTTCTTGTTAAATAAGCATAATTATATATGAATAGCGTAACTCGATTATTCCTAACTAGACTGCATCCCCTGTGTTCAGTACACCTTTATTGTCTTTCCTGACTTCATATAATAGGTGATTAAAAGGAAAATGTGTTTTCTCTCTGCTAAGAACAACACTGATTTTTCTTGTTTTGCCAAGGGCATAGGTTATTCCAGAGAGTAGTCAAGAGATCAATCCATTGGGACATAATTATTTCCTACTCTTCAAAGAGAATATTGTATGAGTATTAGTAGTTTTCTCAGGCAATCACATGTGTATTGTGATTGGAAGATCAAATCCAAAAACCTTTGAGCTTTTTAGAATAAAGACAGCCTGTGAAAATGATAAGCATACTCATTACGATTCCTACTTTCTAAAATGGTCTTTATTCCATTTTTGCTCAGATCAGCTTTTCATTTTCTTTATTCCTCCTCATGTTCTTTTATTGTCTGCTGTTTATTTATTTACTTCAGGGGATAAGTCCTGATGTTTGCAGACATTAAAATTTGTATATGAATTTGGTGTATAGTGAAGATATTAGAATGGAATGGGTGTATTCCAGCCTACATTGATTTTGGATGAATAGTGGTATATGACATGTATTGTTTTACTTTGATAGACAATTATACAGAATATATAGATCTCAAATGATCACATTCTTTTTTGTGCCAACTTTTAACTTTAGACCAAATATTTTTTTTCTGAGCTCCTCTTTCTGTTTTATAAATGATGCTGACAAAGTTCAAATTAAATTTCTCATATTTTTTTTTTTGTTAATTCAAGTCAGTATAGGCTATGTGGTGGTGATACCAAAAGCTTTAGAGATTGGTATCTTCTTTTATCCAGTGAATACCAGGTGATTCTCCTCTCCTCTCCAAATGGGGATTTATAGACCAATGTTGTTGTTGTTGTTTGGAATACATAGCTTCTGAGTGTGGTGTCATACAGATAAAAGGGCTGAAAAAAGGGCTGTATTTAGAGGGACAGGACCTCCTGCCCTGAAAATTTCATAATCAGGAGCTTAAGCACTTAATCTGTAAAGAATCCTGGGGAATTAGTGTGCTCATATATTGAGAAAGGAGAAGTGTTGTGAGGAGCAGGCCGTGTGTTTTTTTGTTTTTTGTTTTGTCTGCCGTTGTTAATGCTTCAATAAATTTTTGTAAAATGTATCAGCTGCTATATATGCCTGTAATTCCAATCATTGAGACACTAGGGCAGAAAGTTCACAGGGTTGAGGACAATCTGAGTTAAATAGTGAGACCATTATCCAAAAAAAAATCTACATAATGAATTCTACACCTTTGCCCAAATTGGCTCATGCACATCATATTCTTAAATGCCTTCTGTATGCTGGTGTTCTTAAAACACAAAATCTTATTCATATTTTCAAAGAACAAAAATGAAGTTGCAAGACTTCTACTACCTGATTTCTGCTGACTTCTATATAATGTCACATGGGTGAAAATTCAGAAAAATTCTTATTGTCAAAGATCAGAGGCCTTCAGCAAGATCAGAAGGCATTCCAGATTTCCCTAAATCTATCTAAAAATTTTGAAATGTTTTTATTTTATTGATGTTTTCACATCTGTGGACGAGAGTCTAAAAAAATTCAGTTTTAGTTTAGATTTAGATGTTGATCTTTGAATTTTTTTCCATGTTTTTCTTTTTTCCTTTTCTTTTTTAGTACTGGGGATCAAATCCAGGACATAGCACTTACCATGCAAGTACCTTGCCACTGAGCTACATCCCAGCCTTACCTTTGCGTTTATTTTTGTGAAATGTGTGTATGGTCTATGTCTACTTTCTTTATTTCTTCCTTATAAACATTCCTTTTCCCAGCACCATTTACGAAAAGATTCTTCTTTTTCTCTGAAAGGATCTTCCATCTTCCAACACAACACTCAATATGGCAATTGATGTTTGCTCATAGGTAATAGATTTGATTCTCAGTTGGAACTTCTATTTTTTGTGCTAAATCTGGGCCTTGAACTCAGGGGTAAGAGCAATGCTCATACTCTACCACTTAAGCCACAGCTTCATTTCTGGCTTTTTTTCGGTGTTAATTGGAGATTGGCCCATTTGTTAGGAAATGGAAAGACTTGGAAAAAATTATATTAAGTGAAATAAGCCAGGCCCAAAGAAACATAGGTCCCATGGTTTCACTTATTTGAAATATCTAGTTTATGTCTGAGTCAAGCAGAAAAGGTCAGATAAGTTGATGTTAGGGGAAATGAACCCTAAGATATGTATTCAGAATTTTTTCTCTTTCATGCAATTGTTTTTAACATTTATAAGATGATTTCTATGCTACTTTGTATGTCTCTTCCCCACCGTATAACCCCTGCTTTCACTGTATTTGATGTTGGTATAATTTGTGGAGGGGAAGGGAAAAAAACAAATCATTTAAATATGGATACAGGTGGACCCATTGCAACAAGGAGATGTACAAGTAGTTATGTCGAAAAACGAACTTTACAACTTTGGTGGCGAGTGGGGGGGGGGCGGGGGAAGGATGTGAAGGGATGGGAAGAGGAACAAAGAGGAGGCTACAATTCT
>NW_012267224.1:31609022-31625931 GCF_000151885.1 Dipodomys ordii
AAAAACAAATCGTTTAAATAGGGATACAGGTGGATCCATTGAAACAATGAGATGTACAAGTCATTATGTCAAAAACGAACTTTACAACTTTGGTGGCGAGTGGGGGGGGGGCGGGGGAAGGATGTGAAGGGATGGGAAGAGGAACAAAGAGGAGGCTACAATTCTTGATAAGAAATGTACTCATTATCTTGCCTATGTAATTGTAACTCCTCTGTATGGTATTTTCACAATAAAAAAAAATCTCATAGACTTTCCTGACTTGGGCTGACTTTAACTACGATCTTCATGTCTCAGCTTCCTGAGTACCTAAGATTATAGGTCCAAACCACTGGTATCCAGCTAGTTGGAACTTTTTTGCCTTTTTTTCCCCATAGGGATGCAATTTTCTCTACATATTGATTCCTTTTTTTTTTCTTTTTTTTACAATATCTCTATTTTATCTTTAGGTTAGTTGAACAAAGATGCTGCTTTGTTCTAGGTGAAATTTGTAAGTGACTTGGGGATACAGAAGCAGGAAACTAGGTTGGTCTACATTTTAAGATTTGGACATGTAGATTTAACTGTACATTTCATTTTATCTGCAACTTGTGGAACTCATGGGAAAAAATTAGAGATCTGAAGCATAATAGTAGCACTATTTGGAAGTTTTTTTTTTTCAATGGTGCTTTCAGCAGTATTTTATGAAATGATTTTGAGTCCTATTTCATATTCTAAAGAGTCCTAAAATCATGCTACTTCTTTGCAGTGAATTAATTGCCAAACATCTTTCTAGTTTTGAATTTGTTTCTGTTTCTTAGTTTTTAGTCCTATAGTAAGATTACTATTCCAAAGTTCATACATTACTTTTTTATTCACTATGTATTTATTATTGTATTGATATTGGCCAAGACTGAGGGCTAGATAATACAGAACAATAAAAAAATGTGTATTTGAACCCTACTGCCTTTTTGGTGGGAGTGTAAACTTGTTTAACCACTGTGGAAAGCAGTATGGAGGGTCCTCAAAAGACTATACATCGGGCTTCCCTATGATCTAGCAATCCCACTTTTGGTTATTTACCCAAAAAATCACAAACAAGGCCATACTAAAGCTTCCAGTACAACTATATTTATCGCACCATTATTCACCATAGTTAAGATATGGAACCAAACCAGATGCCCCTCAATAGATGAATGGATCAAGACAATGTTTTATATATATATATATATATATATATATATATAATGGAATTCTATACCTCCATCAGAAAGAATGACATTGCCGCATTTATTAGGAAATGGAAAAAGACTAGGAAAAATTATATTAAGTGAAGTAAGCTAGGGACAAAGAAACATAGGTCCCGTGGTTTCCCTTTTCTGCAAAAACTAGTATATGTCTAGGAGAAGCAGAAGAGGGTCAAAAGCTATGTACATATGACCATATAACCTGATGCTAAGTGAAATGACTCTCAAGATAAGGACACAGAGTTTTTATCTTTCTTGCTGTTGTTTTTAATGTTCTTATAATATAATGTGTGATTTTTATTTTTTGTTTCTTTGTATGTTCTTCCCCCATGGTATAACCCCTGTTGTCACTGTATTTGATTCTGGTGCTCTGCATTTTGTATATACATTTTTCTAATTTGGGGAGGGGAAGGGAAATAACAAAATGCTGAAATAATGATACAGTATATGACCCATTGTAACAATGAGATGTACAAGACACTAGGTTGACAACTTTATAACATTGTGTGGGCAGGGGGAGGGAGGAGTTGGGAGTTGGGGAGGAAAGGAATGGTAGGGGAAAAACAAAGGAGGGGGTAGCAATGCTTAATAGGAAATGGACTTATTACCTTGCCCATGTAACTGTAACCCCTCGGTACAGTATCTTTACAATAAAAATATATATTTGAGAAAAATATGTCCCTGTTCCATGAATCTTAAGACCATTTGAGAGAGATTGTCAAAAAATTGCAAATATTCTAAATAGCTTTATAGTTAGAATAGTCAAATTATGGAGACATGGGACTACAAAGGAAGCTCAGGTAGGTTCTACTAAAAATAAAATTTATAGTGAGACTTAAATGATAAGTAAGAAAAAGCTTCCCTAGACTTGTGATATATTCCCCTTGGGATGATCTCAGAGAAGAACAAGTACAGTAATAACTCTGACAGAAACATATTCAGCTTATTTGGGGTGGGGATGGGGGTGGCAGAGAAAAGGTCAGTAGAGCTGACATTTAGTGTGGCAGACCAGGTAGGGTAAAAGCAGACAGAATCTAAATTATATAGGCCCCTGAAATGTCAGGACAAGAACTTGGATTTTCTTTTACTTTCTTGTAAATCATGTAGAGAGCTCTAAGAAGTGAGGATGACATATCTGATTTACATTATATAACATTTATCCTTATGGCTGAGCAGGCTGGACAATGAACTGAGAGTGAGCTGGGGGAAAGAGGAGAAGGTAAATGATCAGTTATGAGGTTATTGAGGTTTTCTAGGAAAGATAATCAGGTGCCTGGAAGACAGGAACAGTTAGCTGCAAACAGAACTTGAGTGATTTAGGAAATGATTTGGAGTTTTGTTACTTTATTCTCTCAGCCATTGAAGATTTCTTTCTTTTTTAATTGGGGCACATTTTGCCATCAAATTAAGAAGTTCTATCTATCATCTGTCTATTATCTAGATTATATATAATCTGTAAATATTTTATGATAAAATATCTATCAATAAGTATAGATATACATACATGTATTTTGTTTTTATATTATATAATTTATTATATATTATACTTTATTTGCTATAATATACAAACATCACATATAAGTCACATGTAACATTATATTATATATTGTATATTTATGTATTATATAAATCTTATATTTCATTATACATATAGACCAAAACATATGTCTATCTATAGATAAATATATTTTTTCTGGGAACTATGGAAAAAGAATTTTTAAAGGTTAGGTGATCTTTTCATGATAATATATAATTTGAATTATATATGGTGTTAAGCTTCCTCCAGTACTTGTTAGGAGTATTTATTCATCGTCTGGAAAAATATAACATATAGACATATAATTTGCAGAAATACAAACTCCATTGATTTTGATTTCTTTGTTTAATTTTTATTGATATTATAAAACTGATGTACAAAGGGATTAAAACTACATAATTCAAATAAAGAGTAAATTTCTTTTTGGATATTGTTACCACTTCCTTGTTCTTTCCCAGTTTTCCCCCATGTCCCCACAAGTTGTACAGCTCACTTTCAACACAGCATTGAGTGAGTACCAATGCTGCATTTGCTCACCTTTTGTCCCTCCATTTCTGTGCCCCCCACCTTTCAAAAGATAGGTAAATAAACAAACATGACAAGGAGAACAAAAAAAGAAACAGCGACAAATAAAATACCTTGTTTCTGTTTCCTGGAGTTCCTTTTAGTAAATATTACTTTATATGATCAGATGCATATAGGCATTATGCCCTTGTGTTCCTCTCTTAAGAATATCCTCCTTCGGGGGAAGGGAAAAAACAAATCGTTTAAATAGGGATACAGGTGGATCCATTGAAACAATGAGATGTACAAGTCATTATGTCAAAAACGAACTTTACAACTTTGGTGAAAGGGAGAGGAGGTTTGGGTGGGGGCGGGGGCGGGGAGGATGAGATGGGAAGGGGAAACAAAGGAGGAGGCTACAATGCTTGATAAGAAATGCACTTATTATCTTGCCCATGTAAATGTAAGCCCTCTGTACAGTATTTTCATAATTAAAAAAAAGAATATCCTCTTTCGGTCTCACTGAGTTTGAATACCTAGAGTGCTGTTTAATTTATCATGTCCTCATGTATTTTACCTCTAGCTTCCTCTTATGAGAGAAAGATTTTAATTTCTAAATTCCCTTATAGTTCAGAAAAGTTTGGTTACTGAGATTGTTCTTTTATTGTCTGTGAAGCTAAATTGCCTATTTTCTACCATTAATATGCTTCATAGAGCTAATTCTGGACAATGACATATATAGCCGATTAATATCTTTGCTATCTCTACCACTAAAAAAATTAGCAAAACAGATAGAGCATATTTCTTTTGAACATATATACCAGTATCATAGTACATTGTAACATAGGTATGACCCAAAGATTAATAGGATCATTACATAGCCTTTCACCATGTAATATTTCAGTGTTGTTAGAGTGTATTCGTTATGTACTGCCAAGGTCCTTTAGGGATTAAAGAAGTGCTAGAAATGAATTTCCCTATATCAAAAGCTATTAACTTGCTTCTTTTCTTTTTACATGTTATATGTTAGTTGGCTTCTCTTTGTCTACTGGGTGTAATGCAGTTTGGAAGGACACAATAAGAATGAATTACTAGATTTAAATGCAGATTAGTAATGAGATAAGTAGCTATGTCCCAGACATATTTTGTGATTACAGAATGAAAAGCAAAGTTTGAAGATTGTAACTTCTTCCCTAGGTAGAGAATCCAGAATCTTGATCAGTTTTATAATCTGGCATGCTAAAACTTTTAATGGCAATTTTTTTCCCTGAAGTCATTTTAATCTTCTCCAGATTGATATAAATCTTCAAGATAAGTTGTTTCTATGCATTATAAAAAAAGAATAGTCTTGTAAATAAATGATTTTTATGTTTAATATTTCAGTAACTTTGAAAGAAGATTGTTTTCAACCATACTTGAGATATAAACAGAAGGTGTAAATTTCAGATCTGATTTTGCTAATGGGCCAAACTTTTACTTTATCAGAGCTCTAAATACCACATAAGCAAAAAGACTAAAATATTCTGCCCTGCCTTTCTCTCCTGATTATTTTATTTATTTATTTATTTATTTATTTTTGGTCTGGTCATGGGGCCTGAACTCTGGGCCTGGGCACTGGCCCTCAGCTCTTCAGCTCAAGGCTAGTGCTCTACCACTTGATCCACAGTGCCACTTCAGGCTTTTTTCTTTTTGCTTATGTGGTGCTGAGGAATCAAACCCAGGGCCTCATGCATGCAAGCAAGTGCTCTACCAGTGAGCCACCTTCCCAGCCCATCTCCTGGTTATTTTCATGAGCAGTTGAGGTATGCTTGGGAAAGATGGGATATAGTGAACTAGTATGATAATTGTAGGATTTGAGCTGTCACTCCTTTTCAGAAGAATTAACTGCAGCACTAGCTGCTGTGGAGTTAGCTTACCTTTTCTACAACATGATAGAGGCAATGTCAAAAGAGTCTAAAGTGAAATGTCATGTGTTCTTGACCAGGATGAAGATTCTGCATCACCTCGGTGCATTACTGCTGTATTCTAGTGCAACACAGTGCTCTTCCCAATTATCAACTCTATAAGACACTACTGTGAACATAGCTGCAAGCTCTTGCTCACTGCTTGTTAGACTAATGAATTGAGATTCAATGTATTACACTGCATTGGCATTTGACCAAACCTAAAATAAAGATAACATTTAGTAAACTATTGGTTATTTTTTTTTGCTATATAAATAATCTAACTATTATTGGGTAAAAATTGTTATTCCTTTGCAATTAGGTAAGGTAGGGTATTTAGGCCTGTCTAACTTCCAATTTTGACAATAAAAGTTTCAACACTATAAGTACATTAAGAACAATAGTGATATTTTTGTTTCTTTTGTATGTTCTTCCCCCATGGTATAACTCCTGTTTTCACTGTATTTGCTTCCTGTGCCCTGCATCTTGTATATACACTTTTCTAATTTGGGGAGGGGAAGGGAAATAACAAAATGCTGAAATAAGGATACAGGTTGGCCCATTGTAACAATGAGATGTACAAGACAGTATGTTGAAAATAAACTTGATAACTTGCGGGTGGGGGAGGGAGGAGTTGGGGAGGTGGGGAAGGACGGGATGGTAGGGGAAAGAACCAAAAGAGTGGGTAACAATGCTCGATAGGAAATGTACTCATTACCGTACTCATGTAACTATAACCCCTCTATACACTATTTTTACAATAATAAAATATTTTTAAAAAGTTTCAACATGTATTTAGACACCTGTTACCTTTGCTCTGATTGTGTTGTGTGTCCCCTCCACTCCTTTTATTTATAGATGCATATGTTTGAATCCTAAATTCGGTCATGACTGTGTATGAACCTATGTCTCAAGAAGATGATGAAGGTTAAATGAAGTCATAGGTATGAAGCTTCAATCTGACTCGTGTTCTAATAGAAGTCTTATTCTTCACCGAAGGACAAAGGGAGAAGTGGCCAATTATTAAAAGCGGTTGACAGCCCTCACCTGGCATGAGTCAACTTAGATTTTCTATCCTCCACAAGTATTAAACACATAATTTTTTTCTTTAAGCTACCTATTCTATGGATAGATAAGCTAACTAATATATTAATATACCTAAGGATACTTGAAGTAACTTGAACCTGAACAACATTATTGTGGTTCTTAGCTTTCTATTACTGCATACTCTGCTTAGAGAACTCCAGAGGAAAAAAAGCTAATTAGATAGTGAAAGAGATAACGAGAACAAGAATGAGATTTATTGCAAGGAATTTGTTCATATAATTTGAGGCTGCCAATGAAGAAGCTGTATGGCAAGCTAAGACTAGATTCAGGTAAGAGATTGTATTTCAGTCTTGAGTTTTAGGGCTAGTGATGTAAGCAGAATTTCTGTTGCATCCCAGAGGCAGAACATTTTCATCTTTGAGAAATATCTGTCTCTGTTCTTAAGGCCAATGGATTGAATGTTCTCTTCCCTGGAGCTAACTACCTGCAAATATTCTGTCTAAAATATAATCTTGACAGAAAGATTTGGAGTGTTGTTCAACACATGAAGTTGGCAAGCATACTGCTATGAAAATGGATACAAATAATGACTTTACACAAAACATATTATCTTGCTATTTTAATGGTCAATACCTGGAATGGCTCTTGCTTACCCAAGTGGCAGACAACTGATTTTCTGTCAAGAGTTCTAGAAGAATATCTGCTTCGTTGCCTTCTTCAGCTTCTAGTGGTTGCCCACATTCTTTGACATAGGTCTTTGTTGCTTTCCTTGCAAAGCCAGATCCTTCTCATATTGCTTTTTCACCAGTGGTGTGTCCTCATTGCATTTATAAGTGTCTTTGGCCCTTATGTTTGACCCATGTAGTTTGTTGTGAATGATAATCAGATTACTGATCTTAATTCCATTTGGAAACTTAATTTTTCTTTGCTATGAATATAACATATTATGAACCCATGATATTAGGACGTGCAAGAGTTTACAGTAATCCAGTCTTTGCCTACTGTACTACCTCATTGTCACAGACAAAGAAGCTTATGATCAGTATTGACATGTACTCTTGAAGTCAAGCACCTGCTTTAGCAGTTTCAGTTCTTCCTTTTGTTACCTGTGATTTAACTTCATTTTGACCTTGTTTTTTTCACTTTGTAAATTGGAGTAATATGGAAATACTTGTCAAGCACTCAGGAAAGTGATAAGCACATACTAGGAACTCATGAATTTCAGTCTCAGTTGTTTAGAAAATTAAAAGTAGTATAGGAATGTAGAGGGAAGGAGGTAGATATGATAGTTATCACTGTGTTCTATAGCTTTTTGATAATTTTGGGGGCACCTAGGATAACCTACTTATTCTAAAATACTTTTCAACCGGGAGACACAGTTATGGTTTCAATATATACATACATACCAATGAAACCAAAGAAGCTGCAAAATTTGGAAAAATATTCCTGGAATATGGAAATAAAGAAAGCATCAACAGAAAGGCCAAAAATATATTAACATAAGTTTTTGAGTATGAGTTTGATTTGTCTTTGCTTCCTCCTGATTTGAAGGAAGTGACAGGGTTTAAAAGAAGATAAAGTAAAATTGCTTTTGGTTATTCCTATGTATGTGTATATAATAATATACTCATGTGAACAATCTTCACATTAGAGAATCAAAAGCAAAACAGATTAGGTTTCAAAATTGACTGCAGGCATTGATTTATGTTTGTGATTCTTATGGTTAGAAATGAGAAATAATCTGCTCTTATGCTCTTAAGCTCTGACAACTCAGCAAGAAAAATGAAATAGCAGAGATTTTTAACCATAATGTATAAAAGTATATGCAAAATATTTTGTTATACGTTTTTAAGTTCATTTTAACCTATACATAATGCCATAGAGATTGAAAAAGTGTATAGATAACATGTTATATTCTCGTACCTATATCATATAATGTTTAAATCAGGTTAAATATGTCTATTTCCTCAAATTTATCATTTCTTTATGGCAAGAACATTCAAAATCCTTCTAGCTTTTTGAAACATATGACTTAACCATTATTTATAGTCAGCAGTATATATAATATCACAGCAAAACATCTTACTCCTAACTATATTTGAGGACTCACTGATCAATAACCCCCATCCCCCTCCTTTCCTCAGCCTCTTAAAACCACCATTCCACTCTCAATTTGTATGAGATTAGTTTTATTAGGTTACCCATATGAATGAATGTGGTTGTTAGTCTTGGTTGTTGACTTGATTAGAAATTTGTAAAACACACCTCTTGAAATGCATTCTGAGGGGTTGGCAGGAAGGATTAGATCATAAGGGCTCTGATCTAATCAATATATAATTCACTGATGGATCTAAAATTTGAATAGACTTGGAAAGTGGTGAAAATGTGGAAGATGGAACCTCATTGTAGGAAATCAGTCACTGTGGTTGTATTCATTGGCCCTGCTACTTTCCGTGGGCAGTTTTTGCCTTCAGCCTGCCATGAGATGTTGTATTTTTCTCCACCACATCCTTCCACTGTGATATTCTGCTTTATCACAGGCTAAGAAATATGCAACTAGCTGGCCATGAAAGGATTTCTCTGAAATCTAGAGCCTGAGTAAATCCTTCATCTGTCTCTCAGTTGTTTGGTTACAGTGACAGAAAGTCTTGACTAGTGAGATCAAGTAGAATTTGCCTTTCTGTGTCTGAGTTACTGAATATAATCTAATAATCCTCAATTTTATTCAGGCTGTCTCTAAGGACAAGATTTCATCGTTTCTGTGACTACATTTTGAAGATTTTTTTTTCTCTTTCATGGGGGGGCTTGAACTCTGGACCTGTGCACTGTCCTTCAGCTCTTCAGCTAAAGGCTAGCACTCTACCACTTGAGCCACAGCATCACTTCTAGTTTTCTGGTGGTTTATTGGAGATAAGCTGGCTTTGAACTGTGATCCTCAGATCTCAGCCTCCTGAATGTCTAGGATTACAAGTGTGAGCCATCGGCACCTTCCTAGATTTAATAATTTTTCATTCATATTTATTTTTTATTGTAAAAATACTGGATAGAAGGGTTACAGTTACATGAGTAGGGTAATGAGTATATTTCCTATTGTGCATTGTTATCTCCTCCTTAAGAACAACATATAACAATTTTTAATTATTGTCTCTTGGTTCTCACTATTTCATTAAAAATATTTAGAGGTTAGTACTTACATGGGCTCAAATAAGCAGAAGGTAACAGAACTTATGTAGTATAACCTGTTAAAATATGTTCCATGTAAAATATTAAATTCTAAGAGCCCAAAATATAATCTTTATTGTAATGGTTACAGCGAAGTTCCTGGTAAAATTGTGTGTAATTCTAATTTTATAGGTTTCTTACTGAATTCACTATTTACATTTTAGTATCATTAATTAATTAACTAGTGTGTGTGTGTGTGTGTGTGTGTGTGTGTGTGTTTCCTCTGTTGGGCAGTGTACTTGTGGTTTCCTTAACTTGTAGAAAAATGGATTCCTCATTAGCTGTTTCTTAATTATGAAATTTAAATTGGAATCTCCATTACCATCACAGTATTTCTTTTTAGTTCAGGTTTACTTACATTTTTTCTCATTAGTTTGATATATACTCTGGGGAAAAAGTTTATTATGGTTTATTTCCCAGTTTGAAACACCTTCCAATAAGCATTTCATGAATAATCTGTTAGATTCAGGTGTAAAAGGGTGAATTACTGCTTTCTTTTCTCCAGGAAGTAAATACAGACAAATATTTATGTTATGTAAATGTTGCATAAAGCTCAAAAAGACAATCTTGATCACTTTCCATTGTTAATTTTTCAGTATAGAAACAATTATTCAATATAGAAAGTATTTATCACCACGAAGACTAATTTGTTCTCAACCATTAGTACATATAAATAAAAAGGTCAATATCTGGCCCATAGTAACTAATTTTATATCAGTAATTACATAATATGGCAAAACTATGATCATTTGTTAGGTTAGTTTTGTTTAGAAGAATTTGGTTTTAATTATGTATTATTTTGCAGTATTACTGATCCCCAGATACCCAGTTATACTGGTTAAGTAGATTGAGGGGGAAAAACTGTAAGTTTCAGAGTTGTTAGTGGCCAGCCAAGAATTAGGTAAGATTTAGTAGTTTTTTGGAATTATGTTTTGTTTATTTTATTTTCATATCTTATGAAAAAGAACTCTACTTAGTCCCTTCCAACCCAACCCTTTCCTTCAGTTTTCTTAGTTTCAGAAAATATTCATTGATTATTATGACTTCATTCTCCCTCAACTTACTACTTTAGATTTCATTTTATTTAATAAGTTTTGTTTTTAATTTTTTATATTTACCATATTTCCAGTCATCATATACCACAGACTTAGCATTTTTTAATCATATTATCATGTCACATCCATGGTAATATATAAATTAAAGTAAGTGTATGAAATAATAATATAAAAAGCTGTAAAATTTAAGCATTGGTTTTATTCATATAAACCAGAAATTTATAAAACACTGTTTTTAATATTTTTAGTTGTAAGTTATTTGCAATCAAAGGAAGGCCATACAAAACAGCTTATTAGTCAATACTTTGTTAAGACTATGGTATTAAATTTTACAGTAGAAAAATATTTCAGTGAAAATATTCAGCAAGCATATCTGTGAGAGTAAATCTATTAATAAGAACAGAACCATCATTATTGTTTCTAAAATTTGCAGTTAAAATGCTGAAGTTTTGGTTTCCACATGAAAGACCTAGTGATAGGGAATAAAAATACCAGTTTATATAATGATTTTAAGAATGATATTGGAAAGGTAGATTTGTATTGGAAACTTTTAATTTTTTTTAAATTTTGGTGAACTATAGTTTAATTTTTTGGGGGTAAGATTTCAACACAGTGTGGATTTAGATTGAACTGTGAAACTCTTATTGACATTAGTGGGAATCTTTCAGCTAAATCTTCTCATGCTGTGCTGAAAATGTACCCCCTAATGTTTTTCAGCTATCATACGTGCTAAAATTGAGTTGTTGTGCTGCATAGTATAAATGCATATTTAGGCAGTTTAAAAATATTTATTTGCTATATGGTTATGGGAATTGTTACACGGAACTCAAACTCAATACTCTAGTTTTTAATGTAGAAACTAGTGGTGTCCATTGTATAAAACTATATGTTTTATTTCAAGCAAGTCAGAGATACTATGCTTCTTTCTGAATTCATTTTCTTCTTTTGCTATGATTTGTTTTAAACATGACACTAAGAGTGAGGGCATCCAATGGTGAGAAAGAATCTTAGCATTTTTCTTGTTTTCTCATGGTCTTTACTTTTAAGGCTTGATTTTTTAAAGCTTCAGACGCCTTTTATCTAGCACAGGCCACACATATTGAGTTTTACTGTGTTTTCTCCTTTATATTGCTGGTTGATATACTCACATCTATCCTATAAAGTGTGTTCCTGCAGTATTTGCTTTTCCCACTTTAGTCTTGGGATGTATTTTATCATTAAAATGTCTTACCATTGCCTGTTTTTAAAAAGTCTCCTGTAATTCTACTTTATCAGATATATGCTGTTTTGAGATGGTATCATGTAGTTATAAACCTTGTAACTTTATAGTTAACAAAAGTACTCCTTTTTTTGGACCTCAGAATATAGTAAGGGCACTTTTGCACCCATGGTTTTTGCTGCACTGTTTACCATAGCCAAATTATGAAAAGATCCCAAATGCCCTACTGTGGGTCAAATATCTATATCTATCTAACATATACTGTGTGTATATAGATATATATCACATTGTATATGCAACATATCATATATACACACATACATGCGTACATACATATAACATGCAGCAGAAATTGATTCTTGCATCATCAGAATGATTAATATTATATCAATTCCAGGGAAATGGATGAATCTGAAAAAAATATGTTAAGTAGAATAGATCAGGCTCAGAAAGATAAAGCGCATGCATTTTCTGATATTTAGAAGTTTGAACTATATTATAAACATACAGGTCAACATATACAAATCTATAGGAGCCTATATACAAACAAATTGAAGTATAGCAAATATAGGGGAGGATTCCAATGGAACTTATTACTTTAACAAATTAATAACAGGAAATTGAACTATATTGTGTCATTCCAAGTGTGGGGCTCAATAGAAAATGGTAAATGGGGAAGGGGAAGGGTGGTCAAATACAACACAAATAAATTGCACAATAAATAGATCCCAAATAAATTGCCAAAGGAAAGAAGGAATACAGTGTGATGGTGTATGAGATGGAGCAGGAGTTACAAATGATTTTTTGTTTGTTATTTGATTTGCAAAATCTGCAAACAGTCATCATCAGGAAGAATTTTCATTATGTGGCCTAAACTGAATCACTCTGCAAGTGAAACGAGGCTCTTAATACAGGACAAGAGGAAAACACAGAGACTGTACCTGCTAAAGTAAAGATGCATATTCTGCCTTATTTAGATGATAAGAGAAATAAGTTTAGTAATTGTTTTTTTTTAATTGTATCATTGGGTGGACAGTTTGGAGTAGCATAGAAGCTTTTAGAGATCTGGAAAATACAGAGAGCAGAACCATTATGACATCTGTTGATGAAATAATTAGGCCCAGTAATAGTTTTCTAATGAAGCTATCACTGTAAAATGTTCATATGCACTGGCAAATATTGGAATAATTCCAATAATTTCATTATATATTCCAATAATTTTATTATATATTGAAAGGAAAAGAGCTCAGTAATTTCTACAGAAGATAACTCAAACATTAGAGAATATGAAAACAAAGCTAATTACCCATTGCAAGGGAAAAATAGCCAAAAATTTATGTTTTAAAAATTATTTATTCAGTGTAAGTTTTTTTAATTTCAAATATAAGCAACAGTACCACCTAAGATTTAACTGAAACTTTATTTGATTATTGTATGCTATTTTATTTCTATACCAAAATTTTATATATTTAATTTGTATAAATAAAATGTCAGTTATGTTAGGTGATACAATTGGCCTCTTTTTGTACCAAGAAGGTCTCATTTGGTTGACTTGGTAGGAATATTCTTGGCCCTGCTTTTTATACTGCTTTCCATCATCTGTAAAGATGAAAACTGATCTCTAAGTCGATAGTGATTTGTCCAGTGCTTTGAATGGAATTTATCATGAGACTTGACTCCTTTCTCTGTTACGATTGACCTAGTTGAAATCATTGCCAAGAATTCTGAAATTTGGAGATTTTGGATGGCAGCAACTTACGAGCTTAATATATCAGAAGAAGGACATCAGTGATGATGTTTGTTGAGTTCCACCCACCTTCTACACAGCTAGAGAAAAACACATATTGGGCAAAAATGCCATGCCCACTGTATTTCATTTTGGTACCCTGTTATTGCATATACATTCTTTTGAATTAGGGAAGGGAATGGGAGCACAGAATAGTGAGACAAAGGACGGGGCAGGGGGAACCAATGCAACAGCGATATACACAAGATGATCTGTACAACTTGTAGTAGAGGGATTGTGGGGGAGGGAAAGTAGTAGAAAAATGATGGAAGTGATAACAATTTTGACAAGAAATGTACTTATTACCTTAGTTATGTTACTATAACCCTTCTGCATGTCACCTTGACAAGAAAAAGAGGAAGGAAGAAAAGGGGGAGGGAGGGGGGGAGGGAAGGAGGGAAGGAGGGAATGAAGGAAAGAAGGAAGGAGGGAAGGAAGGAAGGAAGGAAGGAAGGAAGGAAGGAAGGAAGGAATGAAGGAAGGAAGGAAGGAGAAATACCATGCCTAGGGATTCTAGGCATGGGTAGAAATGTTTTAAGTAAAGATAAATAAAGCAAATCAAAGAATGACAGGATAAAGGGAATTGCATCAAGCTGAAGAACTTCTTTATGGCTAGGGATATAGCTAGCAAGATAAACAGAAAGCTCACAGAACAGGAGATGCTCACTGGCTATGCTTCATATCTAAAATGTCCTTATAGCTCAAAAAATTAATTCTCCCACTGAAAACAGACCCTGAAAGAAACAGAAACCCAATTAGTAAATGGGCTAAAGACTTAAACAATGACTTCTCAGAAGAAGTAAGAATGGCCAGTGCACTCATGAAGAAATGTTCAACATCTCTCTGGCCATAAAAGAAATGCAAATCAAAACAGCATTGAGATTACACTTCACCCCCGTTAGAATGGCCATTATCAAGAAAACTATCAGTAATAGATTCTGGTATGGATGTAGCCAAAGAGAATGCTACTATAGTCTTGGTGGTAATACAAACTTGTTCAACCACTCTGGATTTTTTCTTAATATTTGTATTATTAGTGTTTTATCAGTTATGAAATATTTTACACTTCTAACATCACACTTAGCATTTGGTGAGTGTAATACGGAGGTAATTATTCTTTTAGTTTAGTCAACTCTGAAACATTATGAAATTTGAATTTGAAGTATATGCATTAAAAATAAGCTATAAACAATTTCAGCTCAGTTTCTTGTTAAATAAAAATTCATATTATAGAATTAAATAAGCATATTATTCTTTCCAGAACTTAATCATAAATCTAGCTTGAATGTATATAATCAATTTCAAAAAAATCTTTTGTTTCTTGGTCTGGGCAATATAAGCACAAGTTTTGAAGCTTTTGCCTGGTATTCTAATGAAATAAATGGGTGTGTTTACTGTACTCTAGGAGAGAACTTGTTGTTCAATAATTTGCTAAAATTTTCTGCCTTCAAGAATTTATTCCAAAATATGTTAAATCATTTGAAAAAGAGAATCTCATATGCTTTGTAAGTAGTGACAAGAGATTAATACCACAAATAAGATAGAATAGCTGGAGATTTATTTACAATTTCTATTTTGAATTACCATTATTAATTGATTTCAAAGAAATTGTCTTTTGTATGATATGATAAACACAAATTCAAACATTTGATATTAAAATATATCAGGAATCATTGATAAATTGGCTACTTGGATAATCAGACATTCTGACTAAAAGTAACTGGAAATATGTAAAGTGTGAACTATTTACCTCAATTATCAGTTTTGTTATGAATATTTTTAAAATGTTGCAGCACATTTAAGCATGGTGTAATAAAAATGATAAAGCTCTTGAACATAGATGATTACAGTGAGTATCATTTTACTTTTTCAGAATATGAAGCCTCTACTTAAAATAATTAGGAGTCCATGTGGACTCCTCTCAGTCCATTGATTTACTTACATGATAATGTTTTAAAAATAATTTATAATATATGTTCTTATCTCATGTTTTTCTCTTAAAACCTAACTACAATAAAGTTGTAGCTTTGTTGAGTGAAACAAATCATTAGTTAAGTATTGTTTCTCGTTGTGATATGTACGCATGTTTATGTGTATGTGTGTGTGTGTGTGTGTATGTAGGGAAAGCAATCTATTTATAATTTATTTTTGGCCTTAAAATGTATATACTTACATGTAGTCATGAAAACATCCTCCTACTACATAATTCTGTTGGAAAAATACCATTTTCTTCTCATGCAATTAATATTGGTTGCAAAAAAAGTGTAGCAACTAAATCTCAATGAAAATAAAACTGTCACTTCTACTTTGCAGATTCTGGCTGGAGAAAACATGCTTATATGTTAGATCAAGGTTAAAGAATTTCCTGTTTTGAAAGGTGACTATGGGGTCGTTGGCATGGTGAAAGAATATGTATTCCATTAATGGCTGAACTTCCACCTGTGTGATAAATAATATACTTTACAGAGAAGCAAATGATGAAATTCATTTCTTGTGCTTCAAGGAAGTGAGCCATGGTAAATATGGCCAATTTAACTTGAAAGCTGCCTCTTTACTAATGGCAACAATGATACAGATAAAAATGACTCATTGTTGGTCTCAGTTATAAGCATAAAAATGCTTACTGAAATTTAATTTTTTCTTACTTCGTGAAATAAGTGGAAATAAATACATAATGATAAGTCTGGTAAATACAATAGCAGTCACTATAGCTAATTTTTCCATTATAAACTAGTGTATTATGTAACACTTTATTTCAGTATCATACAGCTCCAGGAGATATGGTTTGAGCTCTAAATTTTTGAATGCAGATAAACTAATGGGATTTTGTTTTATTTTGAGTTCTAGAATTTAGGATACAAATAACCCATCTCCAATTATAGTGGTATGCTAGATTAGGAATGTATTAAATCAAAAGCTATCATAATTGTGTTGACAATTTTCATTTATATTATGGTAATTTTACTCTTGATTTGTTGTTCTATTCTTTTTTGCAAATGTTCTTTTATTGACCTTAGTATCAAATATTTTCAAAAGATAATTGCATTTTAAGAAATGCTTTTTAAAGAAATCTATTTCTCTATCTAAGGATTTGAGAAGGTAAGTTCTATGGCATTATAAAGTGGATCTACCTGGGGAATTTGTCATAAATTGCTCTCTGCCTTAAGGTGTAAACAAGAAGGAACTGTGAGAAAGACAATATGCAGGGTACAGATAGATATCACTTCTTCATAGCAAAGCTTAAAATGGTGTAGTTGGAATAAAATGAGAATTTAAATTTGCTTATTTAAGTTTTAAATTAGAAATACAAAGAGCCAAGGACCTCATCATTAAAGGAATATTGTCAGGAGCCACCTTTCTTTTCTTTTTTTTT
>NW_012267224.1:31626366-31728870 GCF_000151885.1 Dipodomys ordii
CGAACCCAGGACCTCAGAGGCATGCAAGGCAAGCCCTCTACCACTGAGCCACCTTCCTAGTCCCAAAGAAATAATCTTATAAATGTGTTAGAAACAATCGCATGAAAGAAAAAAAAAACATTTGAATACATATCTTAGGGTTCATTTTCCTAACATCACCTTATCTGACCTTTTCTGCTTGATTCAGACATATACTAGTTATTGTAAATAAGGGAAACCATGGGACCTAGGTTTCTTTGGGCCTGTCTTACTTCACTTAATATAACTTTTTCCAAGCCTTTCCTAACAAATGGGGCAATGTCTTTCTTTCTGATGGAGGCATAGAATTCCATTGTATACATATACCACATTTTCTCGATCCATTCATCTACTGAGGGGGGAATCTGGGTTGGTTCCATATCACCTTTCTTTACTGATCTAGAAATGTGCCTTCGGAGTGAGGTTTGAAGCTGCATTTTAGGATGTGAGGAGGGCCTCCTGCAACTTTGTCTCCAGTTGGATTTCATAGTCTCTTAATTATTTTTTAAAATTTTGCTCACAAGCATCAATATGAAAATGACATATAACATTTTAAAAGGATCTTCTAGAGAATGTTATGTTTGTATCTTTTACAAATTTACTTTCATTGAATATCTTACAGATATTCAGTAATCTTTGTATTCTTCAAATTGGATTTAGGAAGATAGTTATCACTCTAATCAACTAAATAGTGACAAATATAACCCTAACTTGTACCATCATATTGAATTAATTGAAATTTTCATATATTCATATATAAGATGGAACGTTTACTTCCTCATTATGTAAAAGCATGAGTATTATAATCCATATGAGTTGCATTAATACTTTTTAATTTGAAAAACTCATTAACAAAATAATTGAAAGTTAGAAAAAGTGGGGAATGACTTCTACTTGGAAGAGCTTACTTCATTATAACAAACTTGTTTATTAGAAATAGAACTGTTCAATAAAATGTTGTGTCGAAGCTATTTTTCCATTTTCATGTTTGAAGCAAAGGCATTTAGACAAGCCTCTTATCTTTACTAAACAAACCTTATTGTCTTCATGGAGAATTCACAGCTGGGTTTATGATGATGGGATTATCTCACTTAGAAAATTGACACCAAGAAAAGCAGGATTTAATGCATAGATTCCTTTATATCCTGTTTTATGTTTATGATTATTCAGTTTTTAAGAGAACTATCCTTGCTGTTTAAGATTATGCCTGTAATGAGGGAAGTCAGCATGCTTCATGAACAATGGTTCTGATTCATCTTTTCTCTTTAATCTGCTAGTGGAGTCAAAAATGCATGAGTGTTGTGCACTGCTATTCAGGTCAAATTCCTTTTCAGGGATGATGTTCCTGTTCCACAGTTTATCCATCTATTAACATCCTGAAATGTCAAAAGCTTCATTTTTTAAAAAAGGAGAATATCAGTTCCTTTTGTTCAACTCAGAGCAGTTTAGCCAGCACACACACACACACACACACACAGAAACTGAAGAGATTTGACAGTTGTAGCCATCAGAGCAGAGATTGACAGTATGAAGTATAGAAGTAAATGCTCAAATGCATATCAGGGTTCCAGTAGTTTGTATGTATCCAGGGAAAGGTATTTAGCAAAATGAAAAGATTGGAAAGTTTGCACAAGTATATCACATAAATATTGTATAAAAGCCAGAACTTTCTTTGAGGTACATACATATATGTATATGTATATATAAATATGTATGTGTATGTATGTATGTATATATATGTATGGTAGCTTTAATTTTTTATATATGTGAACTTCATAGACATACATCATGATTTGTAATATATAACATTTTGTGTATAGAACAAATATTATTCATATTAATAATATAAAACACATAAAATGTCATCTGTCTATACTTGGTTATTATCAAAGGTACAGTTCCAAATACTGGAATTGCTTTCAAATAGTAATGACACTCAGCTCAGTGAGAGAATGCAGAAGCCACATGCATCCTCTTTCAAGCCGGCCATCAAATCCAAACAGCCTCCCCTGAAATAGCTCTGAAACACTTCATTTGTGGCTGGATGAGTTGAGGAAGCTGTTTGCCTTTTTCAATTCAAATATGAGTTACACTGGCAGAATAATTTGCTTGTTACCCACACTCCATATGGATTGAGCATGTCCTCCTGGAGTGCATGTTGTTATTAAGCTGAGCCTTTCCTTCCTTTTACAATTTCTCTTCTCTGAGGAGGACTGGACTGTCTAGGAGGCTAGCTGTTTAGTTTCCCTCTCTAATAAACAGGGTATAAAGTATGGAATACACAGATTATTCCGGTGTCTTGTTTTCCTTGGTGTGTAAGGTATGCGTGGTGTTTCAGGGTGAAATTAGGCTCATTATGTCTTTAAGTTTATTTGTTTGTCTGGTGCCCTGTCAACCTGCCAGGCCTCCCTATGGGATAGTTGCCCTGTGTATAATAATCTGCCAACATTCATGGTGTCTGCATTCACTGTACCCACTCTACTGTGGAACTCCATTCCGACTGGGTGTTGAATGCAAAGCTTCATGGTATCTGGGTATAAACAGTCTGAGGGGGAAACAATGACATCCTTTGTATTTCTTAATCTTTTTATAATCCTTTTTATCTTCATTAGCTCTAAAGAGGGGATTTTTTTTTGAAACTAGGAAGGAAAATACATATTGTCACCATTCTCTTCTACTCTTCCACGAAGTGGTTTGGGGGGGGCTGTGGTTCTTCTAGTTTTAAAACCTGATTTATTCTTTAAACTAAAATGGCTGAAACTTGAGACTCATTCTGTATAGGTGGAGGTGAAGTAGGTGAAGTGGACTTTCTTGTCTTTCAGTTACCTTGCCTGGCAGATGGCCTTTGTTTTTGGCTTGTGCTATAGAAGTGTTTCTCTGATCCTTGTAAGCTGGGGCTCCTCCCACAACATTCATGTGGATTTCTTAACCCTGCACTTTTCTCCAAGGAAAATGTGCCTCTGGCATTTTTGTGGTCACCTCCTTGGAGTCTGTGTTGCTTATTCTCTCTTATCAGTGAGCATTTGAGGAGCTTTTGAAGATATAGGCTCTTCAATCAAGGATTAGAAATTATGCAGGTTTGCTTTCCTTCACTCCTCATCATTGCGAAGTATTTGGTGACAGAATTTATTCTCTGAGTGATAAATAAAAGCAAGATCTTTGGGTGTTACAACATGTTGAAAGAGACTGGAATCTGCTTTTCTGACATTTCTCCTCTCAGGGGCTTGTAAAGATTTAAAAGTGTGTGTGTGTGTGTGTGTGTGTGTGTGTGTGTGTGTTTCCCTTTCTCTCTTACTCCTTTACTCCCTTTTTCCCTTCTTTCTTCTTTCCTTCCTTCTTTCCTTCCTTCCTTTTTTCTTTCTTCCTCATATTTTTTTTGTCTATTTTGTTTTTGTTGGAATCCCAACCACAGGTAGAATTGATGTGTGTATCTACTCTTTCTGAAAAAAAAAATCAGTGGAAACTCATATAATTTAAATGATTACCTTAAAATTCATTGAGTACTTGCCAGTATACTATGTTTCTCATTTAACTGATAAACTTGTATATGATCATAAAACTAATGATTTCCTTGATAAATGTCTGACTTTTAAAGGTACATGTTTCTATTCATGCAATCATATCTTAGTTGTTGATTAGAAGAGCATGACGTGCAGCTATATTTGCATTATTTATTTATTTATTTATTTGTGCTAGGGCTTGAACTCAGGGCCTGAGTACTATTCTATAGTATAGTATTTTTTACCTTTTTAATCAAAGAGCTAGTGCGCTTACCACTTGAAACAACATCGTGAAAATGGTAATACTGCCAAAAGCTATCTACAAATTCAATTCAATTCCCATCACATCCCAAAATAATTCTTTAATGATTTTCACATGGAATTATAAAAGTCCCAAATAGCAAAAATGATCCTTAGCAAAAGAACAATGCTGGAGGAATATCAATATCAAGCTTCAAACTCTATTACAAAGCTATAGCAATAAAAACAGCTTGGTACTGGCACAAGAACAGGCATGAGAACCAATGAAATAGAACTGAAGACCCAGAAATGAACCCACAGGACTTGGGCTACCTAATCGTCAATAAGGTAGCCAAAAAATAGTATGAAAGAAAGACAGCCTCTTCAACAAATGGTGCTGTCAGAATTGGCTAAACACATGTCAACTTATCTATATATTTCTTGTTTTATAATTGAATGATCAGGAAGAATATTCGATGTATATATAAATATATATACACACACATTTATATGCACATATATACATAGATATATGTGTGTATATATGTCTGTGTTTATACATGTATTTGTACATGTACATTTATATGCAAATATGTGTGTATGTGAAGAGCTGAATGATTAAATATACTTTAACACTACAGTCAAGTAAAGAACTCATAATAATGGTTCGAGATGGTGTATTTTAGTATTATACAGATAGTACCATGTTCTATTTGTTTTTCCATTCATTTAAAAACTATTGTGTAAACATCAAAGTTACCATGTTAACCACAATGAATATTTTTAATGGATGGGGATCATTGAAAGCTTGTGACAAATTTTACACAAGCTAAGAATATAGCAGAATGACTAGTGTTTTACCTTCACTGGATAGAGTTCTCAGACATTTCCATGTTTTGTGATCATTTCATGCTTACACACAGAAAGTGATTCCTATGCAATTTTCCTTGCATGATGATTTATGCTGTATTATTTACTTTAGAGTCTGACTCAATTAACGATTTACTGAAGCTTTGTATTCTCTAGTCTAGGGCCATAGTACTTAAGTTTTCAGTGCTTTATGTTAAACAATTCCAAGAACAGTCCAAGAACCAGATTTAATTTTGGGTGTGATAAATCATGTGTGTGTGTGTGTGTGTGTGTGTGTGTGTGTTTACTTTTTGCACAATTCTTCAAACACACAGGACCTGCCATATTTTTTAATTAGTTGGTCAGCCGTAAGAAGCAAACACACAATCTGCAGATTTTTTTTTAAATTTTGTGGTCAGCAGAGTTTTATTTTTAGAAGGTGTTTAAATTCAACAACACAGATTACTTTCAAAAGGGAACTAAACTTGTAAGTAAAAACCCTCTGCCCAGCTCATGCTTCCTTTTTTGATGCTGAGGGAAATAGAGCACTGATTAAGCTGGAGTTGGACTTGGTTTATTTGATTCAGGAATGTAAGAGATATGATCTAAACCTATTTTACTTTGAATATTAAATTACCGAGTATAAACCCACAGAAGTTGAGTTCATTACCATGAAATAACATCTATCCAGTTGAAATGCATCAGTAAAGCAAGATATTATATATATATATATCATATATATAGTGTGTTGTGTGTATACATATACATACATACATATGCACACATGTGTGTGTGCTCTACTTGGACTAGAACTCAGGGCCTTGTGCTCTTACTTGGATTGTGACTCAAGTCTGGTGCTCTACCATTTGAGCCATACATTCACTATTTTAGTGTTTTTCTAGTTAATTGGAAATAAGAATCTCACTGTTTGTCTGCCCCAGCTGGCTTTGAGCAGATTTCAGCTTCTTGCACACCTAGGATTTCTTATCTGAACCACCAGCACTTGGCTTGTATTTTATATTAATAGGAATATGGTTATTGTCATAATAAATTTTCTGAATGATTTTTCTTTGACATTTTTCTATAGACATGCAGACATTTAAAAAAAAACATTGTAACTGAATTTCTTAGACTTTTATATAATAGTGTAGGTTGGCATGGATGGTTTTGTAGTTGAGCAGTTTTTCTGCCTGATGATGAAGCCCAGAGGGACAATCCTTGGTCTCTTGGTCCTTGGGTTTGTGAAGCTCAGGTGTTTTGGAGCCAGTCTGCTGCCAATTGGCATATTCTCAGAGGACATACATGGGCAGGGATTGTTCAGGCAGAGAGAAGTTAGTCCATTTGGTCAAAAGAAACCAAACAACAAACCAGCATAGTTGTGAACTGTATTTAGGATAAATTCCTTCCAACCTTTTGGGCTACCATGTAAATAGGTGTGTGATGTCAGGTTGGAGTGTCTTAACAGTGCTTATTCTGCTCTTTATCAAGTTGTCCATCTGAGGATGCCCTGCTATATTCTGCCCATGGTGATGTATTGATTAGGGTTGTAGTTTAGCTAGGACATGCATCATAACCATTATCATTGGATATTCTGCTGTGGGAAAGAATGAAGAATTCTGTGTTATCCACATCTGACTGCTGCTTACAGAATGAAGCCTTTGCAGCTCTTTTATATTTATTTTCAAGTCTAGTCCAAAATATCACTTTTTCTGTTTTTTTATTATCAAATTCTTCCCTTTTCTTTATTACCACATATCTTAAACTTTTTTTCTATTACAGCAATTAAAAAGTTAAAGCTTCTCTTACTGTAGAGGGCAAGGACAATATAAAAGAGATTCATAACTCTTCTTTCCTCTGAAGCTTTAATTTCCAAAGTCTCCAGAATAATACCAAACACAGAGGATATGTTTAGTAAAAGTGGAATGAAGGAACGTGTCACTTCCTTAGCTAATCTGTACTATATTCAGGAAAGCTTAATGGCCAGTGTCACTGGTAAACAGTCTCACTAGATGTCACATATACTAGTCCATTTTTTTTCTGACATAGTTTTTCTTTGTCCAGAATCCTAATGATCATCTAAGAGATTTCTGCTTAATTTCTCTTTTAAAGGTCCTCTCATAATGCTGTTTCTCCCTCACATTTGGTAGCAGTTATTCTAATAAGCGTTGGTATATCAAGAGCCAGAGAATTTTTTCTAGGTTTGTTTATTGACATACAGGTATCGTGTAGATATAGGTACATTTACAGATATACTCTATTGCAGTGTATGCTGGGCATATGTAGGTATTAGTGTAGTGCAGTTACAAGGACTTGAAAAAATATGATAATTAATGCTAACTCATCTGAAGGAAGGAAAATAACATTTTTTAAACTAAAGGTTTCTTTAAATGCAACTTTCATAGATAGAATTGTGAGACTATAACATAGAGGGATTTTAAAGTACATGTTTTGTTTGTGTTGTGATCAGAATGAAGTGGGTGTGGGATTTATTTATTTTTATACTGTTTATTTCTTGAAGAATGTTTTATTAAACACATAATCTATCGCAGTTGATTCAGTTTTACATTTTCACAACTTTGGCAATCATTGGTAATATGAAAGTATTAACATTTTTCCTGTAAAATTTTTACTTAATGTATTATTCAAAATGATTTTACAATTTTCTACATAAAAGTATCAAGGTGAAAAGATGAAATGGAAAGCATGAGCCTCTAGGCCCTAATACTGTTGCCTGTGAGCAAATGATGTTATTGCCTATCTTTCTAAACTGTTCTTAATATATACATACTTATGAATAGCTTAATGATTTTCCATATTCACTGCTCATAATTCATGTATATACATATGCATGTAAAACATGCATGGCAGGCATTTATAACAAAAGAGGAACATAGCTGTTTTGCTCTGTTCCCTCAGACGCTTTGTTAGTTCAGACCATGTCTTTAATATCTGAAAACAGAACAATCAAACCATTTGAAATTGTTTTTAAAAAGTAGAGAGAGATGATAAAGAGAGAGGGTTATTTTAATAAGGTCCATGGTATGCATGTACAAATTTATCACAATGGAACCTGTCTCTGAGTTGAGCTTCATGACCTAGTTGGAAAACATACAGGAATTTTGAAAAAAATGAAGTCTCAAAAGAAATGTGTCTGAAGAGTATCTTTCCTGTATTTACATATATATTTACACATATATGAATACAACATATTTACATATATAAGTATATATATGTATGCAAAAATACATATATAAATATATATAGATTTGCTCTACTCATTACATCAGTCAGTCCCATACTGGTCTTTTTTTGTCTCATCTTTAATATATAATTTAGTTGTCCCACTCCATCTCTTAGTCATTTGAGATTTTTATGCTTTAAAAATGCCTACATCAGCCACCTTGGGCATAGTTATTGATGCCTTAGTTGAAATATTTTGGGTGAATATATAGTAAGTTATTGCCGAAATACTCTCTGAAATGTGTGGGTTCTTTCTTATTGGGTGATTATAATTTAAGTGTGTGTGTGTGTGTGTGTGTGTGTGTGTGCCAGTTCTGGGGCCTTAGTTGAAATATTTTGGGTGAATATATAGTAAGTTATTGCCGAAATACTCTCTGAAATGTGTGGGTTCTTTCTTATTGGGTGATTATAATTATTAAGTGTGTGTGTGTGTGTGTGTGTGTGTGTGCCAGTTCTGGGGCTTGAACTCAGGGCATGGGCATTGTTCATGTGTGTTCAATACTACTCAATACTACTATTCTCCCACTTGAGACACGGCTCCACTACCCGAGTTTTAGTAATTTTTTTACAGGTAAGAGTATACCAGACTTTTCTTGTTTAGGCTGCCTTTAAACCTTGATTCTCGTACCTCAGCTTTCTGAGAAGCTAGGATTATAAGTGTGAGCCACTAGCACAAGACTACCGGAAGTTATTTTAACACTAAAATCTTGGTATTTTTACGATAAGTATGTTTCCTCCGGAATATAAAAATAATACATATTCATTGTGGATATTTTTGAATTGCAAGGGATACTGAAAATAAAAAGTAAGACTTTATATGTCTAATCCTACAGCCTAGAAGGAAGTAGTAGCACTAAGATATTTTGATACCTTTACGTATACTCCATATTTGGTGCTTAATGTTCATCTTTTTGCATCTCATAATTTTGTGATGTTCTTTAGAATAGATATTTCTACCAGCATGATTGGAATTATGGAAACAAGAGTATTCTTTTTGTGTTCTGTCTGCTGTTACTAACATGAACTTTATTTAATATGTCACCATTTTTACAAACAAGCAGGTAAATAGTATCTTTTATATGATCATAATTGTCTATTGGAGAATGTTGAGTTGGGTTAAAGAGTAGTAATAGTTCTATGGATTTTGATAACCTTGGATAAATTATTTCTCCTATGGGATTGAAGCATGATCACTTCAGCATTGCCTTCTGACTGCGGAGGCATTTTTATGATGACCTGAAGACTACTAGTCATATAACTTCTTTGAATTTAGAGTGTTATTCCTAATTTATGGTCATACTTCCTTATAGTTTTGACTTGTAGCTACAACTTAGGCCAACCCTTTGAGACTGACAGTTGGCCGGAGTTAGACAGTTCCTGAAGAGTTATTTACTCTAGTTTTACAATAGTATGTTATTGAATAATATAAATATTTAGTGGTGATCATGAAAACTTGGGGCTTGTTCTCTGGAGACATGCCAAACCTATGAAAATTCCTTTGTACTAATATAGATTTCTGGGTAATCTTTGAGGATACTGTGCTGTTCACATCTATTTCTCCACTTGGCCCTGATTCCTGGTTCAATTTTATTCCTTTTCTGTGATAAGTCTATGTATTTTATGAGACTGGCACTACTTAACTATTTTGCATTATACCCTTTATAGCTGATGTGACTTACCTGCTTGTCTCTATCAACATTTGAAAGTGTCCTAATATGAGCCACTTACTTTCTCTTTATGAAAAGCCATGATTTCATCAAATCTAGTTTGTCGTGTTTGTTGTTTTTACTATAACAATCACCAATAATCTCCATTATTTGCTATCATTTTCCTGAAATATATCAGTACAAGGTAATTCGATATTTAAATAACAAAAATAATACCTCCTTGTCTGACTACAGTCCAGTGATTCCCACTTACTTTCTCTGATAGAATTATGCCATTATATCAATAGTATCTCAGTTTTCTGGTTTATTTGTGCTCAGTTCCTGGGTTACCCTATTTCTTAGAACTGTGTTAACTGCTATATCACCTGTATTCACTGAGCATTCACTCCAGGACTTCCAGTGGGTGCTTGAAATCATGAATACTATTGCACACTATGCAGGCTTAATCTATTGATTAAGTGTAATGTAATGTATAGATTAGGCAAATATTAAGAAATTATTGATAGTTATTATTAATAAAGCCAAGCAATTGTGACTAGATAGGACAATGAAAGTCATGTGTAAATGATCACCTCTCTCTCTCCACTTATATTAATGTACTATACTAACACTTTTTCATAATATATAATGATGATATTAAATCATCATTTTTCAAAATATAATAGACACCAGACACGAAAATTACTTGGAGGGGGGGAATAATTTCTACAGTTAAATGAATTGACAAACTCAGCACATTACTTCCTTTACAAATTCACAATGCATAGTAACATCTGAAAGACTGAGCATCTCTTCGGGGAGGAAATGATTTAACATAGTTGATCCTTACTTTTCTAATGAATTTAACTAGGGAGATCTGCAGACTTTATTCATTTCTGCAGAATTTTGTTTTGGTTAAACTCATTCTGATAAATGCTGAGCCAGGTTGCCTTTAACGTTATTTATATTTGATCTTTAATTTTATGATTCAGTAACTTTACTTTGTGTGCTTGTTTACTTACTCAGTTATTTAGGAAAGGTACATTTAGGCATGTTCATAGCTCAAAGAGATGAATTTATGCTCTATATCATCTAAAAATTAACTAAGAGTACAGTATCCCTTCTTTAAGAAGCAATTTTATGCTATATGAAAGAGGAAGAGAGAGCCATACTCACATAGTTTTTATGATTTGTGAGCTACAGTGGCAAATAATTTCCTTGCCAGCAGTGCCCTAAAGGGCCAGCCAAAAGTCTTGCTTCTCTCTACTCTTCTCACAAAGCGAATTTTTAAATTTAAATATTTCCTGGCATCGTGCAAATCAAGAAAGCTGTAAGGCATTTTTGTCTTTTAAAGTTTCTAATAGAAGTTGAAACAATGAACAATGGCTGAAAATTCTTGAGTTTGTGATCATCAAGTAATAAAGAGACATCTTTTGAGGAAGTTACTAAATTTGCCACATGTATATCATTGGTATGTAAATTATATACTTTTTGTTCTGTGTGTCATTGTCTCAAATTAATTCTTTTTAGGACAATTTTCTGAATTTGTGTTTTAAAAATATAGTTACCCCTGTTTTTACTGTATTTGATGTCAGTGCCCTGCATCTAGTATATATATTTTCTAATTTGGGGAGGGGAAGGGAAATAACAAAATGCTGAAATAAGGATACAGGTTGACCCATTGTAGCAATGAGATGTACAAGACACTATGGTGAGAATGAACTTTACATCTTGGGGGAGAGAATAGGGAGGAGTTGGGAAAGTGGGGTGGGAAGGGATGGTAGGGGAAAAACAGCAGGAGGTAACAATGCTTGTTAGGAAATGTACTCATTACCTTACTCATGTAACTGTAACCCCTCTGTACAGTATCTTTACAATAAAAACATATAAAATCTAGTTGCATCCATGTGCATTGCTGCACTATTCACTATTCACAGTTATGGAAGCAGCCCAGATGCCCCACACATATGAGTGGATAAAAAATGGTACTTGTACACGATGGAATTTTATACAGCTATTAGAAAGAATATTATGTCAATTGCAGGGAAATATAAGAACTTAGAACACATCTTGTTAAGTGACAAAAGCCCAGCTCAGAGATACAAATGGAACATCTTTTCTCTCATATTTGGAAACCACACTTAAATACACAGGGACATGATAAATGATCAAGAACTCTAAGCACTCACACACAGTGAGACCTAAGGAGGATATTCTTAGAAGGGGAACTCAAAATCACAATGCCTCTTTTACTTGTGAATATTTATTAATAATATTGAAATATTTATGGGAATACATTCCAGGAAATGGAAGCAAGGGTTTTTTTGTTTTATTTTGTTTTTGTTTGTTTATTTTTGAGTCTTTTGAAATAATGCACATAAATGGAGAGACAAAGGATGAAAAAATGCAGCAGTGGTACTTGCCAGCACACTATGTTGACAACCAACTGTGTGTGTAACTTATAAGCTGAGATTTGAGAGGGAGACTGGGTGAGAGCTAAGGAAGGGGTGATATTGCCCAAAAAGAAATGTACTCTTTACCTAACTTATGAAACAGTAACAGTTCTGTTTTGTACAGCACTTTAATAATAACAAAAATGTAAAAATACTGATATTGTCAGTATATTAAACTTTCATCACAAGGTTACTAGTTGTGAATTTTAAAATAATTATGTTGATTTATTATGAATAAGGGATGCATGCATGTCTCAAGACCATAGCAGAAATAATGAATTAGTACTTAGAAATTTTTTTAGCTCTAATGATTAAACAACTGCTTCAACAGTGTAATTTTTCAACTCTATGTAATTAATGTCTCTGAATAGGCAATTAATTTATGTTCAGTTTTGATAACTGTTATGATTAAATAATTACATGTTTTGTTATTTCTAAAAAATAATTGTTTTATTGGCTTTGATGTTGATTGAGACCTCATTCATCTAGTTTACTGTCTTTTTGTTTCACTGGAATATTTTCTAAGTTAAACCCCAAACTATTTTTGACTTAGTAGTGAAACTTGCATATTTTTGAATGGGCAAAAATGAAATCTTAGATCCAAGTATAAGAGCGGTTATGCATAAATTACTTACTGTTTAATGACTTCTTCCTGGTAATGATCATTATAGAAACTTTTTGTTGCTGTTGTTGTTTTGTGCCAGTCCCAGGGTTTGTATTCAGGGATAGGATGCTGTCCTCAAGCTTTGTTTACTCAAAGCTAGTACTATGTCACTTGAGCCACAACTGCACTTCCAACTTTTTAGTAGTCAATTGTAGATACAAGCCTCACTGTCTTTTCTGACTGGCTAGCTTCGAACCATGATCCTCAGATCTCAATCTCCTAAAGGGCTAGGATTACAGGTATGAGGCACCAGTGGCCAGCAATTATAGAAACTTTTTTAAAGGAAGTTTTTGGTAACATGCTGTTATGTACTTTTTTTCAGAGTATAATTTATTAATCATTTAAAAAAGGTAATATTCTTTTATTTGAAGAGGACACTGGGTGACAAAATGTTATATTTTGGGTTTTTTTTGTACATTCTTAAATACTGTATAGAGGGGTAACAGTTACATGAGCAAGGTAATGAATACATTTCCTATCCAGCATTGTTGCCTCCTCCTTTGTTTTATCCCTACCTCTAAAAAGAATTCTAGGGCTAAAGCAAGTAATCAATAGAATTTGTATGAGTTATAGGTCAAGATTCACATTACATTACATCAACAAGAACTAATAATAATAATGTATTATTTTCAATTTGAGAAACTATGAGATTACTCAGTTTGGGGATTACTGGGTTAGGAGCAGTTTGTGTGCATAAAATTAGTGTCAAACCTGATTTGACACCATGACTTATGCCCCATTGCTTTGATGTGTTTCATTGTGGAATGATGTTAACAAATTAGCACAGAATGCGGTGCAGATGCTCTGTTAGAAGTAAAGGGTTTCCATTGGAACAAAGGCAAAATCACTTTAACCTTGAGCATCAGTTTCAGAGTCTGATGATATGTAATCTTAACACAATTTGACAATTATGGGGTGTCATAAAATGGCTAAGATCAATCTAAATTTTGTTAATGCCAGTGATATGCAGAATGAGGCAGTTATATTTAGTATTGAGAAGCAATAAGTAGAACAACAGAAAATGCCAAAACTTAGATTAGCACCAGTCCTGGAAGTCCTAATTTTGAAGACAAAAAGTGCCAAACTATGTCACATAAGGGTGGGGGGGGGGATGGGAAGGGATAGTAAGGAGAAACAAAGGAGGAGGCAACAATACTTGATGAGAAATGCACTCATTACCTTGCCCATGTAATTGTAAACCATCTGTACAGTATTTTCAAAAGAAAAAAAAAAGAAGAAAAAAAAGAAATATTTGCCCAAAGCAGAAAATCCTTGAGGCATTATAGTATCATGCAGATACCATGTTCCATACTTGTACTAATCTGTGGTAGCCTGTAAGTATGAAGAGTACTTGTGACTGGTCATGCAAGTTTCCTAGGACCCTAAGTCACATACTTTGGGCATGTAAGAAACCATAAGAAATTTCACTGGGAGGAGAAATTTCCCCTAGTTTGGTAATGAAGGGAGTTGTACAAAACACTGTATGTGAATTTCATTATGTGAAAGAAAAAAAAGTCCAGCTCTTCAGGAGGAAATATATATATATATATCCCTGCTACCAAGTAGAGAAGTATGTTAATGTTTTTTCCAGGGATGAAAAGACTTTCTGGAGCTCTAGGAAGGCACATTCGGTCTTTCCAGATAGTAGGTTTCCATTCAATGCATTATTGAAATAATATTATTTCAATGGTACCATTTTGATTTGTAGCATATAACTCACAACTCTTTGGGTTGGTGTTCTGAACTATAAGCCTGTGGTATGATGCCTAAATTTGCTGAAATCTAGAAAACAAATGTAATGTATGCCTATGTTAAAACCTAGACACCTAAGAAACTCCAGGGAAAATAATGAATCCACTCAAATAAACGAATCTATCATGGTGCTTTACATTTTAATAAATTGAGCACAGAAAATCTTGCATATTCTGTCAGGAGAAAAATGAACTATTATTTCCCAAACCAGAGTCTAAAGAGATTTATTTACCAGTTTAGTTCATTAGCCCATTGTTTGTATAACTTCATGAATCAATTGATAACATAGTCTATATCAGCAGAGTTTGCTTTCATCATAGTAAAGTACCATGCAACTTGAAATTATTATTAAATTTTGGTATCAAGTAGTGGTTGCTCAAGTGTATAATACTAACTACTCAACTGGCTGAGATCTGAGGATCATGATTCAAAGCCAACCTAAGCAGAAAATCTGTAAGACTCTTATCTCCAATTAACCACCAAAAAGCCAGAAGTTAATCTGAAACTCTAACTACCCACCTATTAGGTTTAAGCCCCAGTATTGCCACAAAAAATGAAATGAAAGCATTATTAAATATATGTATCCATATTGTTTTTGTATTTTTGTATCTATCTAAACATGCTGTATTCAGGTACTTTTTCTTCTAACTTTTCTAAATAGTCTGTTAGTGAATTACTCTACCCCTAATATCATTTCTTATTTACCTTTTTAAAGGAAAATACACTGATTTATTAATGTCTCCTCTTCAGCTAAAATTGGGAACAACCTTGAATATTTTTAGCCCTTTTTCTAAACTTACAAATTCTGTTTAATAACAAAACAAAAATGAATATCAAAATGAATAAATCACATCAAGTCATACACAAACCTCAGAGACAGACCCTTTTATTTGTGTATTTATATATAAACGTTTTATTAAAAAGTGATCATGATATGATTGTATTCTCATTTAATTGACTCAACTTTGCATATGATTATGTTACAAAATTTGAATTTGCAAGGATGAATTTTGTATATGTATTGAAACATTTTTTACTTTTTGCTTTTTTTTACTTTTTGATGAAAGTCGTTGTGCTTTTTAAACTTCTAACCTTTCTTCCCCTATTATGGCAATCGATGTAATAAATGTTCTTTTTTTATTGTGAAAATACTGTACAGAGGGGTTACAATTACATGGGCAAGATAATGAGTACATTTCTTATCAAGCATTGTAGCCTCCTCCTTTGTTCCCCTTCCCATCCTTTCCCATCCTCCCCCCACGCCCCCACCCAATCCTCCCCGCCCCCCCCACCAAAGTTGTAAAGTTCGTTTTCGACATAACGACTTGTACATCTCATTGTTGCAATGTGTCCACCTGTATCCCTATTTAAACGATTTGTTTTTCACCTTCCCCTCCAAAAATTATACCGACACTAAAGCTACCAGCACGACTGTTTATTGCAGCATTATATACTATAGCTAAGATATGGAACCAACCCAGATGCCCCTCAGTAGATGAATGGATCAAGAAAATGTGGTATATATACACAATGGAATTCTATGCCTCCATCAGAAAGAACGACATTGCCCATTTGTTAGGAAATGGAAAGGCTTGGAAAAAATTATATTAAGTGAAGCAAGCCAACCCCAAAGAAACATAGGTCCCATGGTTTCCCTTATTTGCAATATCTAGTAAATGTTCTTTATTATTGCAAAGCAGAAGGGTGAAAAAACATAGGGTGTATTCAAATGAATAGCCTGGTAGTGGTGTCAGAATACATGTATACTACTAGAATAATTTATCAGAACTTACATTCTTTAGTAGGTGGAAATATAATTGTCAAATCTTACAAGGGAGAATTAAGACAATTTAATGAGTAAATATAAATTTGCACAAAAAAGAAAGCTAGAATATGAGAAAGGACTAGTCAGAGGTTGATATATGATAGATATAATAATGAATTTAAATACCTAAATAAATCATGTTCATACCCTTTTCTTTTATTAGGCAGTGTTTCATATTCTAGAAGATATCACAATCTGATAAATCTATGTTTTACTATTCAGCGATTTATTACTAAAATAAATTACTCCTGTGTCTTTTACTACAGCAATTAGCTATGTCTTTTTTAAGGAATAGAGAAATCTGCAGTCAATTCCAATGTTATAAAACCAAAATGAAAGTTTAAAATCCAGGATTTAAAAAGTTAACACTATTATTTTAAACCATGGTTTTCATTTCTTGTCAGAAGAAACATTTTGAGTTTAGATGATAAAGTGTTAGGAAGTTATTTATGGTATATGGATTTAAATTAAGTAACTTCAAATATTTATCTTATTTGTAGTACTTAAGAAAATATCATAATTGAACAGTGTTTTCCATGAAAAGTTGCTGGTTGCAAATGTATAAAATTAGTAGCACTATCTAATATATATATATATATATAATATATATATGAGAACATTACAAAGTACAGAAACTTAATAATAGACTTTTGTTACTTCAAAATATTTTTTGTCAAATACAGGATTCCTTCCCCCTGTGATTAATCTATTTATTTGTTTCTTTTTGTGTCCATGTTTGACTTTGAACTCAAAGCCTCATGGTATTGCTTTGATTAGGTTTTTTTTTGGTTGTTTTGTTTTGTTTGTTGTTGTTTTTTCTCCAGTCATGGGGCCTGAACTAAGCCTGGGCACTGTCCCTCAGCTCTTCAGCACAAGGCTAGAGCTCTACTACTTGAGCCACAACACCACTTCTGGCTTTTTCTGCGTATGTGGTGCTGAGGAATCAAACCCAGGGCCTCATGCATGCAAGGCAAGCGCTCTACCACTGAGCCACCTTCCCAGCCCCTGCTTTGATTAGTTTTTAATCAAAATGTAGCTCTCCTATTTAAGCCATGTGGGTACTTACAGTTTTATGCTCTAATTAGAGTTAAAAGTCTTTTAAGTATATCTGTTTGGCTGGTTTTGAATCAGGTTCCTCAGATCCCATCCTCTTGAGATTTTAGTATTACAGGTATGAGGCACAGTGCCTGTCTTCTGTAATTTTTAACATTGAAAACAATGTTCTATGGGCAGCAGATAAACAATGCTTAACATTTTTTTTCCCCGAGGACACCATTTCACACTTTCAAGTTGTTTAGTTGTTTGTTTGTTTGTTTTTTCACTGCTAACTACAGAAAATTTAGCATAACAAAAATAATTCATGTTTGTTTTATTTTATTATTTTAGAAAATTTTGATGCTTAGATTAGGCTGTCCCCAAACTTGCAATCTCTTGCCTTACTCCCCTAAGTGCTGTGATTACAAGCATGTAACACCATGCCCAGGAATGTTTATTTTAGCATTTAATGTCTCCTTCCTAAAGACTGATTCTTCATGTAACATTTACCGTATTGTCAAATACTGTGTCCCTTTACAAACTTTGATTGCATCCCTATTGAAAATCATATCACATGCTTAGTGGTAGAGTGCTTGTCTATCATGCATGAAGCCCTGGGATCAATTCCTCAGTACCACATTAGCAGAAAAAGCTGGAAGTAGCTCTGTAGCTCAAGTGGTAGAATGCTAGCCTTGAACAAAAGAAGCTCAGGGACAGTGACCAGACCCTGAGTTCAAGCCTTAGTCCTGGCAAAAGAAAATAAAAAAAAACATAAAGAAAGAAAGAGAATAAAAGAAACAAAGTATGGAAGGAAGGAAGGAAGGAATGAAAGAAGGAGGGAAGGAGGAAGGGAAAAAAATTGCATTACATACATATATTGTTTGCTTGTTTTTTGCCAACTGTTAAAGGGTATGTTAGTAGCTGTCTTTTAAGTGTAACAAGGATTTAAAATAATGCTTAACCTTTTGAGTGAAGTATTAAAAATATTAGATTTTGTTTTTGTCCATTATACTGTGGATCCAAAGGGCTTTGTTCTCTCTAATATGCTTCCCTGGCTCTGAAATTAGTGCCTTGTTCTTAGTAAACAGGTGTTAAATGAATCAATAAATAAATGAATGAATGTTAGAGATAGTGTTTTTCACCTTCCACCTTCCAAAAATAAGCGTACTTTAAACATTTCAGTTTATTCTGTGATATTTATTTTGTATACACCTAAAACCAGGATATTATGTAAACTTTGTAGTTGGCCAGAGGAATAGCTAGTTTTTTTTTAACATTTATTAAGTTCACATTATATCAATGTTTAATATTGACTGGTAATGCAGACATTACAGATAAGAAGAAAACAAACAAAAATGTAAGATGCTAGTATCAGTTTAAAAAGTAAGTGGCAGATCTTAACATCCTTTGAGCAAGAACCTGTATATGTAAGATTTCCACTTAATTTAGCCATTATCATGCATTTTGTACTTTCAATTCTGTGCAGAAGAGTAATTTATTTTTATGTGCCTCCCCCAGATATTCTGATAAAAGTATTCTCATTCAGCCAGGCAAATATAGACCTTCATAATCACATCTTGGTAGAAGTCTGAAGTGAAGAGTAGCAAAGCATGCTCTGTTATTCCTAATTAGTACATTAGTAGGAACACGTAATGATTTGAGTGAAAAGTTATGAATTGAACATATTCAAAACCTTTTAGAACTCACACTTACAGCTCCAAATAAGTAAGCTCAGGTTAAAAAAAATCTTAACAAAGAAACCACAACTTGGATACTTTATCTCAAAGTTCAGGTTCTGGTTCTTGCAGAAAAAAAAAATGGATAAAAGAGTTGTAATTTATTTATGTACTGTTTTGAATAAGTATTTAAGTAACTCTGCAATTATGGAAGTAAATGTATTTGTACTAATGTCTATGTGATATCTGTTTTGTGTATGTGTGTGTGTGTGTGTGTGTGTGTGTGTGTTCATCCATGTGTAGCACTTTTACACTGTGTTCCTGTCTTTAAGGCATTTTAAATTCATGTTAAGAATTTTCATCTATGGAGATTGTGCTTTCCAAGTTCATTTAGATTTTGTAGACGTGTAGGTTGTGGATTTTTTTAAATGCATAAAATGAGCATCCATATGTGTTCCAAGTTTCTCCTTATGAATGTGTCTTAATAAGTAACTGTGTTTTCCAATTCACATTTTTGTTTTTGGTCTGTTTTGAACTCTGGGCTTAGGCGCTGTCTCTGCCCTCTTCAGCTCAAGGCGAGTGCTCTACCGCTTGAGCCAGAGCACCTCTTCCAGTTTTCTAGTGGTTTTTATTGGAGGTAAGAGTCTCACAGACTTTCCTGCCCGGGCTGGTTTTGAATCACGATCCTCAGATCTCAGCCTCCTGAGTAGCTGGGATTACAGGAGTGAGCCACCAGCACCAGGCTATCCAATTCACTTTTATATTAATGCTTATATTATTAGCTTATAAGTTTTGTAATCAAACAACTATGAGCTGAGTATCACAGGGCATAACTGCTGTCCTAGCTGCTGCTAACGAAATGAGATCTGAGTATTATGGTTCAAAGCCAGCCAAGATTTCAGAGAGGAACTGGACAATCAGTGATGGAATCCTAAGCATCCTACTTACATCACTCATTCTATTAGTCTATAAACCATGCCATTTCCAGTAAATAAGGTATTTATGTATGTAGAAGATCTATGTATACATAACTGTACATTTCAAAATGGACTTCAGCATACACAGTACTTGTAGAAGTGAAGAAAGCATAAATCTGAAAAGAAATGTTAATAGCCAATGTTTATTTGGAAAATAGAATATGGAAACAAAAGTGCCATGTATTTTATACCCCATATTCATTTCTTTATTTCTCTTAGCCCATTAGGGAGAGAAAAAAAGAGAGAGATAGCAAGAACTTGCACATGCAATCATTGACCCAAATAGAATATATCCTTTGAACTCTGATTCAATAAGCCTTTTGGAGTTATATAAAAATTTTCAAAATTATTAATCAGGTATGTGAATAATATGCCCATTACCTCTGGGTTCAGAGAGGCCGGGACAGTAGGTTCTAAAGAAATTACTATGATTTATTAGTAGTTACAAGTCATATCCATTTCAATTTATCAGCATGACCTTGCTGAGTCTCTCTCAAGATCTTCTAGAGTTCACCTTGAGCTCCTATTCTACATTGGTTCAAATAGTGGCATAGTTCTTTGGGTTTTTTTTTTTCTGTTTTCAATTTATAGTTGTTACAGTAGGGCAGTCTGTGGTTTCAACATTTTTTCAGTCTGAATTGGTCAGAATATTTAAGGCCAGTGGACCAGAATAATATGTCTTTGGTTCTTTATTGAAATCTGGAAAAGAAGAAAAAAATAGAGAATAGGTTCATTTTATAAAAATAGGATATTGTGTAAGCCTTTACTCTAACACTAATTCTTTACTTCTGGGTGATGTTATTCAAGACATTTAACGAAAGTTTATCATTCTCATTTTCCAACTTGGCAAAACAAAAATGCGCCATGTTTGCTGTGTAGAAATGTCATAAAGATCTAATAATATAAAATATTTTCATCAACTGCAAACAGGTCCCATGTCAGTGTAGTATGTTCCTGGAGTTGAATTTTTGTAATATCTAAGGTCAATTTAAATACAGGTCTCTAGGAATTCACACACGGTGAGACCAAAGGAGTATATACTTAGGAGAGGAACACAAAAGTGCAATACCTATGTCCAACTAATCATATAAAATAATATTTATGAAAATAAACTCCAGGAAATGGAAACATGAATTTTTTATTGTTGTTTTTGTTTTCTTTTCCATATATCTTGTTGGTTTTTTATTTGTAGGGAGTTTGTGGAATACAGAAATGGAGGGGCAAATGTGAGCAAAAAAAAAAAATCTATCAGTGGTACTCACTGGACAATATGTTGAAAATAAACTATAAAGCTACTGGGTGGAGACCGGAAGGAAAAAAAAAAACTATGAGAGAATGAGGGAAGGAGTGACATTGTCCAAAAAGAAATGTACTCTTAGAACACTTGTGTGTGTTTAATTTGTAACAAAACCTTACAGAAGGGTGTAAACAGAAAATCCTCTTTTGCAACCCAGAACTCCTTGCTGATATGAGATTTTGGTACATGTAAGAAAGGATATGATTCCTACAGCAGTTGGCACTGTGAGGGTTTGTTTACTCACACAGGATGCTCTTTAGAATAAAGTTGATGTAAAAGCAAAAAGAAAAAAGAAATGAACTCTTTATCTAACTTAAAAAACTGCAACCCCTCTGTACATCACCTTTATCATAACGATAAAAATGCATAAAGAAAATAATGCCTTTAAACCTTTTCAAAACCATCTTCTGTTCAAAGACATATATCTTTCTGTATCTGTTGGCCATCATTTTTTATAAATTCTCAATCCTTTTAGCAAAGCATCTTTCACTCCTCAGAGACTGAGTTGGCTCCTCCTGTGTATATGTAACCTTGTTGCACTAGGTAAATGAACATTTTCCAAGTTTTAAAGTGATGGTAGGTATGAAATATGAAAACCAGAACTTTACATATGTATTCAAATGTGGCAATTCTAAAATAAAATTGAATAATTTTCATCTGTGTAGGACATGAAGATACACTCTGTGTCCAGGTTCATTTGGACATGACTTGACTGTCACAACAAACCTGACCCACACTCACCTTAAACACATAGGCAGAGCTTAGCTGTTGAACATAACACCACTCAGCCTGGATATGACAGTCTTCCCAGGGGAGTTAGATACATAACAGAATAAAACCAATAGTAGCTTTCCAGGGGATCTTGGTTACATGTTCCCAGGATAGAGATAATATTCATGTTACTGGTCCTTAACTACTGAAGTGCAACCCCAAAGAGTCTACATCAAGTGCTCTGGGTGCCAGTTTGTCATCAGTGAACTAGAACTCTTTTTCTGTTAATGCAATAAAAATTATTCCACCTATTAACAAGAAAAACCTAAGATTATTTTCTCACTGAGAGAAAAAAAATTACTTATGTAACTACTGACCATATACAGAAGCCTTTTGTCATTTCCCTAATACTAATTATATTTTCATGACATTTTTGTAAGCATTTTGTAGTTCTGCAGCAAAGCTGCAGAGTTCATTTTGTGGGAAATTTGGCAAAGTGCATTAAAGAGCGTCTTCCGTTTTTGCTTCTTCATTTTCTTCACTTGGTTTCATTTTAAATTAAAAACAAACATAAAAATTTTCCTTGCAGTTTCTCATCTTGAAATGGCTTACGAGCACATTTTATCATTTATCATAGGCAGCAAAAAAGTCACATAGAAATGGAAAAGCAATTGAGTAACTGTGACTGGAAATACTTGCTCCTAAGAGTCGTGTTTCTCACTGGTTTGACTCAGCTTGTCCAAACATCAGGCAAGGTTACATCCCTGCATACTTTCTGGGTATATATCACGTATACCTTAATGATTGGAAACTTGTTGATACAATTGACTACCCAAATATAGTGCTTTGTGTAGTATTTTTTCTGTGAATATTGATTAGGTTTTGTATGTAAATATCACTAATTTAGTGAATTAAAATGACCTCACTTAAAATCTTTCCACTATGCCTTCAGTTCATGATTTGTTGGGATTTTGAAAGTTTTTTATGTTGATCAACTAATGACCATTTATTAAATAAATTGTTTTTTTTCTTTTTCTTTCTTTCTCTGCCTTTTGTGTTTTGCTTCAGTGGTGATATGCCAGTACAAGCACTGCTTTTTCCTTATTATCTTGGAGAAGGAGCTGTTCTTCTCAGGCTAGCCTGAAACTTGAGATGCCACATAGCAGCCAAAAGGAGTAGCTAGGATGATTGGTCTCAGCTACTGGTGCCTGGCTCATAAATTACATTACATTAATGACAAATATAATATATTTTCTATATTTTCTTTTGCATATAGTGTTAAGAATAATAGTGCAAATACAAAAACTTTCCCCCAAAACAAATCGTTTAAATAGGGATACAGGTGGACCCATTGCAACAATGAGATGTATAAGTCGTTGTCAAAAACGAACTTTCATGGGGGGGGGGGGGGCGGGGAGGATTGGGTGGGGGCGTGGGGGGAGGATGGGAAAGGATGGGAAGGGGAACAAAGGAGGAGGCAACAATGCTTGATAAGAAATGTACTCATTATCTTGCCCATGTAATTGTAACTCCTCTGTACAGTATTTTCACAATAAAAAAAAAAGAAGCAAAACAATTGCCCAAGGGTTCCAGGAACACAACATAACGGTTTTGCAATCATCGAACCATCAAACATGGACCAACAGTTCAGAAAAATAACAGTACGGTTAGGGTAGACTCAAACCTCGATACATGGACCAATAAAAAATTACTATGCAATCTTTATAAATGTTGACCAATCATGTAACTGCTTGAATGGAAATCTCCTAAACTTGTTTGTTAAATGCTATAAAAGATGTGCTGATTTTCTGATCGGGGCCTTTTAGCATCACCCGTTACCGAATGCGAGGAGGACCAAGCTCAAGCTTGCAAATAAATGACTCTTTTGCTGTTTGCAAAACAAACAAAAAAAGAATGCTAATACAATTACAATTAAATAATGCATAAGTTTTGAGTTACGTTTAGTGAGAATAGCAAAATTCTCTTTTTACATTGCCATATTAATGTAATGGGAAAATTTAGCTTCTTGCTGAGAATTATTATTATTTTGGGGGCTTGAATTCTGGGCCTAGATGCTGTCCCTCAGCTTTTCAGCTCAAGGCTATGCTCTCCCATTTGAGCCACAGCATCACTTCTGGTTTTCTAGTGGTTTGTAAGAGTCTCACAGACTTTCCTGCCTGGGCTGGCTTTGAACCATGATCCTCAGATCTCAGTCTCCTGAGTAGCTAGGATTACAGTTGTGAACCACCAGTGTCCAGCTTCTTGCTGAGAATTATATCAGAGATAGAAACCTTTCTAAAACTAATAAACACTTAGCCAGTTTGGGAAGAAAAAAAAAAACAAATGTGAGACTCAGAAATAAAATTCAACATATACAACATGGAGTATTTCTGGGAGAGAAATGACTCTAAAATAAAAACAGTCCACTGTGCATAATATATGAAAGAAACTTCAAGGCCTAAGGAAACAGTGTAGTTCCATGACTAAGGTGTAGACCTTAGAACAGTGGTCCAGTGTGAGCAATTTACTTTCCTTCCCTATTCTCGTATAGAGTTATGAATATTTATGAGAATTAAAGGTAGTCACATTTTTTTTTCTTTCTGTGACAGATACTTGACAGAAACAATTTAAAGGAGGAAGGATTTATGTTGGCTCAAGTTTTCAAATGTTGCAGTCCATGGTCAGCTGGCTCCAATAATTGGGGCCTGAGGTGCTGGGGAAGAGAACAGCAGAGTACTTATATCATGGCAACCAAGAATTAGACAGACAGAGGTTGGGGGGGGAGAAGACAGGGAAGGAGGGATAAAGAAAGAGAGAGAGAGAAGGAGAGAAGGTGAAAGGGAGAGAGGGAGAGGGAGAGGGAGAAGCAAGAAGGGGCAGGGAAACAGATAGAATTCAAAGGAAAACCTGGGTGATGGACTTACTTCAGCCAGGCCAAACCTCCTAAAGTTTCCAACACCTCCCAAAATAGCAGGACCAGGTGGGGATCAAGCTTTTAACATATGATCTTGTGGGATTTCACATTAAAGTCAGAACATGTGGTCATAATACTTTCTTGTATCTATCTTTATGTAAGCCCATCCATTCCCATTAGATTTTCATAGTGTTTATTTTACCAAAACTGTTGCTGTTTATATATATATATTTTAATTGTCAAGGTGATATACAGAGGGGATACCATTACATACATGAGGTAATAAGTACATTTCTTGTCCAACTTGTTACCCCCTCCTTCATTTTTCTCCTACTTTCCCTCCCCCATTCCTCCCCCAATCATTTCCATATAAATTGACATTTTAATTCTAAATGATCATTTCCTTCTTTCTGAGTAACATATAATAGAATTGGTCTTTATAAAACTTTTTCTTCAAGTCTTACTAGCTCACCTGCCTTTCCTGGTTTTCCTTTAGTTTTTTGGGAGCATCTTTCATAATTTTTAATAGATTTTTTTCAATCAGACTTTTCAGGCTCCCCCATTTTTGAGATCCTCAAATCACAATCTTTGATCTTCTTTTTTTCTGTCTACATTCCTCTCTGTGTTGATATCTTTTAAATTAACATGAAATTTCATCTAATTTCACATGATTCATTGATTTTAATTATAGATTTTAAACATAGACCATTCTGGTCCCCTGTATAAGTGTGTAGCTACCTTCTCAAACATTTCCACTAAGGTTTTTAATAAACTCCTTTGTATAATATATCCACAATTAAACTTGCAGGCTGTGTCTACACTTTAAAAATAGCCTTTGCTAAAACCAGGGCAAGAAGTATATCACCCTTTGACTGTTGGGAAGATTATAGGCATGTCACTATGTGAAAGGGCTTAGAACCTTGAGTAGTTCTCTGTGAAGTTTGCTATTCTGATTATGAGTTGACTTGATGTGTAGAACATAGACTTTTGAAGAAATCATTAGGATTGATTTTATGTCTTTCTAATGAAAGAATTAGAAAGGAAACAGAAAATGTTTGTTTGCTTATTTATTTGTTTGTTTATTTATTTATGTATGTATGTCAGTTCTGGGGCTTGAACTCTGGGACAGGGTACTGTCCCTGAGCCTTTTGTGCTCAAGGCTAGTTAGTGCTTTACTACTTGAGCCACAGCGCCGTTTTCGGCTTTTTCTGAATAGTTTATTGGAGGTAAAAGTCTCATGTACTATTCTGCCCTGGCTGGCTTTGAACTGTGATCCTCAGATCCCAGCCTCCGGATAGCCAGGATTATAGGTGTGAGCCACCACCTACATCCAGTGAAAAAGTATTTAAATTGGCAAAAAAAAAACCCCACAAAAATCAGATCTTATTGCTTTGCAGAAATAAGCAAAAATTGTGAAACACATAAAATTTCAGAAAAATATTTAGAAACATGTTATGAAAAATGGTATGTGAACTATAGTATAAAATTTATCCGGGGAAGGATGTAGATATTTTATGATATAAATAGATAATTGAAAATAATATATATTTTCAACAAACATCTGATTATTTCCTGATTACTTTTGTTGTAATAGACCACCATATGGAATACTAAAATATTATGTGCTAAGCTTTGTAAAGCTATTACAAACAAAAAGCTCTCTCTTCTCTTCCTTCTACTACATACATCACAACCTTTGATTCTGTTCTTTGTCTTTTAAACAAAGCATCTATATCATTTTGTTCCTAGAGCACATCCGGTTTGGAAAAAATGCAATAGGATGAATGAATGAATAAATAGATGAAACCATTAGCATGAGTGGAAAATCAGAGAAGGCATTCTCAATGTGGGTTACTGTATGTCCAAGCAGGTGGGAGTCAGAGATGAGGAGCTTTAAAGAGACAGACATAGCCAACATTCAGTAATTACAGCAACAGTTATTGCTATGTGGCTTGTGCTATTTTCTCTGTAACATAACACTATCTTAATGTCATCATACAATTTTGAATGGCTGTGTTGTGTATGATATTGCCATAAATGTAATGAAGCCACGCTCTGCCTTCGTATGCTCTTGGAAAGCTTGACATACTTCCCCTTCAGGTGAATTTCTAGAAGCAATATTAAGCAGTAGAATACTTTCAAAGGACCACTCCCCTGAAAAGTTTATCTGGTAAAAGGAATGGAAGAGATGAGTACTACAGGTTGATAGCAATATACCCAAGCCACAGAGCATCATTACAGTACGACTGTTATTCTAATGACTATTCCTCAGGTGCCCTCCTAACCTAAATTGATTCTCTAAATAATAAGAGTTTAAAAAAAAAAAGTGGAGCTGTTGCTTCTGAGTTTATTTGACTTGTAGATCTCAATGGCAAAGAAAAACTTCAGTGTAGTCCAACAAGTACAGATTTACCAGTTTATTTTATAATATAAGACCTAGTTCTCTTAGTTCTATGAGTTTGTGGAAAGAACTAACATTATGGGAATTGGAAAGGCCATATGACACACACTCAGTAAGCAGAGGTTATGTAATGTTCAAGAGCATTGGGACTAAACTGACATCGAGTGGCATCCCTGTTTATTGGTGGAAAGGGAATGTGGGCCGACTTCCTATTTTCAGTTGGTCCAGGCATAGCTCTTAGCTGGGCTGTTGGATGTCAGGAAGCCTCAGCTTTAGGATTAGCTAAGGCTTTGTTAAATTTCACTTTAGCAGCAAATCAAAAATTGTCCCTGCTTCAAAACTCTAAGCAATTCCTAGGCTCCTGAAATAGAAAACAGAATATCCCCGCCAGCCTAAAATGCTCAGCACTTTAGAACACCAGGTTTGAATTTTCAAATCTCAATCCTATGCTGAATTTTTTGTTCCTCTTCTTGGCCATCCCAATAACAAAGAATGATGAGTGTTTATCTGGTTTATATGGATGAGACCAATGATATATAGTTGAGATAAGCTGTAAACCACCTATTATTTTTTCATTCAACAACTAATATTTTCTAGAGTTTACAATTTAACCTAAAACTCAATTGGGCAAGAGCACATGTTTAGCTGTTTGAGAATATAGTAGTCAGATTTTGTGGACTGGGTGTAAGTTTTAAGGAAAATTTAAAGAGTTAAAATGTGTGTGTGTGTGTGTGTGTGTGTGTGTGTGCTTATCTTAGACCTTAAATTTAGGGCCATAGCACTATTCCTAAGCATTTTCACTCAAGGTTAGCACTCAACCACTTGAGCCACAGCTCTGCTTCTGCCTTTTTGGTGGTTAATCTGATATAAGTGTCTTACAGAGTTTTCTAACCTTCTGGCTTTAAATTGTGATCTTAGCTTCCTGAGCAGCTAGTGTTCAATAATAGCCACAACATGTTAAAGTATTATTTTAGAAGTAATATTAGTTTATTTTGAAAGGATCAGTCTTTTTTTTATCAATATGTATATCATCACTAGAGATGCTGAAAAAGTTCTAGATGTCTATAAAGACACTAATATTAAGGGACAGGCTTTATTTTTTTAAGGAAATGCTTATTTAGCATTTTCCCCAATGGGAAATAACCAGTTACCTTGTATTTTTTTTACTCTCATATAATAAAATACAGATATAATGAACAGCATCTTAGCAAATAAGATGGATTTGGGATGAATCCATTTTGCCTTCATCACTTAGTATTTAACTCAGGATTTTAAATAGTAGAATGCCCTAAATTGGCTTAATTAGAATCAACTTGCATTTAATTCTTTTACTGCAATAAAGTAATCAAAGATATTCTATGTTTATTTGGTGTTCAATATGTAGGTAAGGCCTTCAATAAATTTATCTTTGTGTACTCCATTGGGCTTGTTAACATAAATTCTGTAGATTTTATCTAATAATTGTTCTTGATTTGAGTTAGTTGGCCTCTTAACGTCCTTATTTGCCATTGCTTTGGTGTTTTTAACTATCATTTCGATTCATATTGCTAACTCAAACAACTGAAACTGTTGTGCACAGCAAAGAGTTTGCAGGATTGTGAATACCCTGAGGGCAGGAATAATGTTCAGTATACTTTTCCCAGCTTAGTTAGTTGCCCTCCCCACCTTTTTTTTGTTTTTTGTTTTTTTTTTTTTGGTTTTTGATGAAACATCACTTAAAAATCTTGTAAGTGTAATGTCATTCTTATGAATTTAATTTTTTTATTCTTTTAGTAGAATGAAAAAAAGTGACATGCTGAAATACTGTAGAATTTAAGCACACTTGTCTGCTCTAATAGTTTATATTTTCTAATAATTAGAAGAAAAAGAGCATATACCAGGCAAAAAATGATTTAAGCCATTTCCCATACTGCACTGTTTACTTCTCAAAATATCTAGTTTATCTTTAATTTTGATGTTTTTACTCTAATAACCATAGCTAACTACTTTTCTACTTGTACTGAGCATGTAATGCTCATCAATGAGAAGGTGCCTGGCTATATTCTACAGAATGGTCACTGAATTTCAAGTACTATCTTAAAGGAAAAAGAGCCACATAACATTCTGTACTTACAGGCAAGTGTAAAAACAAAGGAATGGGACAATTTCATTGGCAAAGGGTGGAAAAAAAAAACAAGACAAAACTTTTTCTCTCATTTTAGCTATTACCTGAATACATTCTTTGAAACAAATTGGCCACTGATAAGAGTAAGACAATTATAGCATTCTCAAAAGGAAGGCTAGGATTCACACGCGCACGCGCGCACACACACACACACACAATTATCCTTTGAACTTTAGCAAGGTGTTAACTTAATTATCTCTAATACTAGTGGGACTTAGTGATTTGTGACTAGTCTGAATCATTCATGAATATATCTTTGATTATCTAAGGTCATATTTGTATAGGTGAATAAACAAGTCATCCCCCCCCCTCTTTTCCATAGTACTTAAGCTTGAACCTAAGACTTTGTGTGTGCTTGCCTAGCTTCTTTATTTACTTTATTCTATCACTTGAGCCACATTTCTAACCCAGAAGAATTTTGCTTGTTTTTCTGTGGTTGTGGGGCTTGAACTCTGGCCTTGGGCACTATCCCTCAGCTTTTCAGCTCAAGGCAAGCACTCTACCGCTTGAGCTACAGCGCCACTTCCGCTCTTTTTTTTCTAGTGGTTTATTGAAAATAAGAGTCTCACGGACTTTTCTGCCCGGGCTGGATTTGAACTGTGATCCTCAGATCTCACCCTCCTGAGGAGCTAAGATTACAGTCATGAGCCACCACCTCCCGGTCCCAGAAGATTTTTTAGTAAAGAAAATTCTCTGGAAAAAAAAAAAATGGAAGCAACTATCTCCTCTTACACTGGTGTCTGCCCTGCAGTCCAGTTTTTTCTAACCTTAATAAAAAAAACTATATCCACATTTTTTTGAATGATTGTATCCACTTTCTCCAGAAAGCCAGGGTCTACTTCAGAAATTTACTTGTTACAACTCAGTAAAGGAAAAATAAAATAATAAAATAAAAGCGTTGCTTTATTTTATTTTATTTTTTATTTATTTATTTTATTTATTATTTTATTTATATTTATTATTTTTATTTTATTTTATTGGTGGTTGAGCTTATTGAGTTTTAGTAAAGTGTGTTCTTTATAACACACACACACACACACACACACACACACACACACACCACTTCCTGGTCTGATGTCTGATCTTAGATAAGGGGCTCATTACTGTGTAAGCGAAAGTGTCCCATTTTAAAGACATAAGTATTGAAGATGTTCTGCTTGAAATCTTAGGTGAGAAAGAAAATTTTGTACAATGAACTGGAGGAAATGGGACAAAAGAGAGAGAGCTGCAGAGCGAAAGTAGCCATGCTCAGGAAATCTGATCTTTGATGTGTAAGCTAATCACGTTTGGACCTTCAGCCAGATTTTTTTTTTTCACGTGTGCCGAAGCATTTGTTTTTTTTTTTTTTTAGTTCATCATCTCTGATCCCACTCCCTGCTTCTCCCGTGCTTGGAACATTCCCAGAACACTTTGGCAGAGGTCACTGCTTAGAACCTTTTTAAACCTTTAGTTGGAATACATTATTGATTTTATTTAATGACTAGGGGAATGAGAAGTTTTCAAAAAGAAGCACATCTGGGATTCAGTGTCTGCCCTGACAGTCAAAACTACGTAAACCTTAAACATTAAAGAGTCTACCAGTTTACTTGGGCTTCATTTTCCTGACATTTTAACCTTATGGATGGGAGATTGAAACCATTTTCTAGAACTGACATTCAGAAAATGTAAAAGTACGCAGAGATGTAGTTAAAAATAAATCGATCATAAGTCCATAGAAAATATTTGGTATAATCTATTGGCAAAATATTTTTTCTTGAATGTTGAAAGGGTGACATTGATCAAGATAAATTGTATTCATAAACTGCTTTGTTAAATGGCAACTCCTTTGTACAACTACTTAAAGATAATGATAAAAAGTAAAAAAAAAGAAAAACAAAAGGAAACAAAAATAAAACTGAAAATTGTTATGTATATATCATGGTTTTCTTTGTCTATTTCCTTCATATATTATGTGATCGTTCGAAATTAGACTATTTTATTTGTCCAGCTTTAATATTTAGGAGGTAACATTTGATTATTAGAGGCAGGAGAATAAATGCTAAAATATTCTTTTAATATTAAAGCTTTTCTGCATCAGTGCATTTAAAAAAATCCAATAATTGACTGGGCACCTTTGGCTCACACCTCTAATCCTAGTTATTCAGGAGGCTGAGATTATGCTTCAATGCCAGCCCTGGCAGGAAAGTCCATAAAACTCTTAACTATCCATCATAAAGCCAAAAGTGGAGCTGTGATTCAAGTGGTAGAGCTGTAGCCTTGAGAAGAAAAAGCTCAGTGACAATGTCCTGGCTCTGAATTCTAGCCCCAGGACTGGCACACACACATAACCAAAAAAAATGTTCATAGTCCAAATTGGGACATGAATTGGACCAATTTCCACTCTATACTTCAGAGGTAATTCTCATATGAATCAGCAAATGTAGTTCCTAAATAAATCCTGATTTACACTGTGCCAAAGCCCATGTTTCAGCTTAAGTCCTGTATGCCTATTTAATTTTGCTTAAGGAAGAATGATAGCTTAATGTATATCTTAATTAATCAAGAACTCATTATTTGTGTTGTGCTGTTCCTTATTGCATATGTGCTGTTAGAAAAATTATATCCATTGCAAGATTACTGAAATTTCCCATCAAAAAAAGAAAGAAAAGGAAAGAAAAGAAAAAGAAAGCAAATGAAACTGAGCTTTCAAATGTGCTTTTAAATAGCAGTAATCAGAGCTGCTAGATTAAGATTCTATTTTGAAAATTAATTCTGTATGCTTGGTGGATTACAGTTTATTTCTGTTTCTTTTTATTTTTTAACAAGAATCTGGATACCAATAGTTCTTTTTCTTGATTTGCATCTTTTAGATTTTGAAAATTATTTATTACTGCTATTCATAATATTTTTACTGAAATTCAAAAAAATGAATTTTGATGACTATAATCCCCATCTTACTTAAATTCCTTAAATACTTAATTATTGTTATAATTTTATTGCTTACAAAGAAAACTGTCCAATGCTTTGGAAATGTTTTCCCCCCACAAAATGTTTAAATGTATGCCATGTTGCCAAACCATTATTTCATGATATAAATAATAAGATTGATTACAGTGTGTTTCCCTTAAAAAAGCAAGCATTTAAAAAGTAGGGATTGTAGGCACATTTTATTATAATGAAGCTCGATAATTCCCATTATTACAGAAATTGGAAACCATGATTACGAAGCAAATATGTCATGTGTAATTACAATCATAGCCATTATAGGGAGTAAAAGCACAGGGAAATTAAATGATTATTTTTATATTGATAATTTGAAAACTATTTCTGATACAGAAAAAGAGAAGAAATATTGCTGTAATAATCTGCCTGGATGCTCACCAAGTCTTCTGAAGGTGACACAAGTGGGCTGCTGACTCCTTGTAAGAGGGCAGTGTTTAAAGAAGAGCAGGAAATCCTTTACCCCAGTTTTAATCCATTTTCTGGATGTACAGTTCCTATTGGGAATTAAGCCCTCCTATTGGTGTCTGGCCCTACCTCTGACAGACACATCAACTGTATATTTGCCACCATTTCTCTCGTCATAGAAATCTCATTTTAATGTGGGGTTAGACAGTCAAGTTCGAATGCCAGGAACCCTTCTTATAGTGGGCTGTTCATAGTAGGTTTTCCTCTGTTATTTTACTATAGGACCTCAGCAACCTGGTCCCTATATGCCAGAAATGCTAACACCCTGGAGTCTTAGTCCTCAGTCAAACTCCAAGAAGGAGCTACTTGGGACTGACAGCTCCAGGATCTGCTGGAAGGAGAGCTTAGGTTTTATATAGATAGCTCCTGATTTGCAGTAGTGGGACTTGTGACCTTTTGACTTCATAATGGTGCAAAATGAGAAGCTTTCAGTAGAAAACTGTACTTCAGTATTTTTGAGGCTTTTTTGTCTTTTTTTTTTAGCCACTTAGTAATTACTGTCTGTACTTTTCTTTTGAAATGCTAAGCAGGTGTACCAATGCCCAAATCCCAGTCAACTATGTGATCATGAAAGTAAACAAATAATCTGTCGAGTGAACTGTGCTCCTAATTTACTGTGTGCCTTTTGGTAGGGTAGCAGAATTAAACTCACTTTTTGGTGTTATGAGACGCTGAGTCCCTGAGTTTTACCACTTGGATCATATGGTTTCACTCTCAGATCTTTTTGTTTTAGTTTATTTTTCAGATAGGATTTTGTGCTTTCTGATTGGGTCAGCCATGGATCATAATCCTCGTACTTAAATCTCTAGAATAGCTCAGATTACAGATATGTACCACCATCCCAGATGGATTTTGAGATGAGACCTTACTAACATTTTGCCTAAGCTGGCTATGAACTATGATTTTCCCATCTCTTGTCTCCCATATCTGTAACTACAGGCATGAAACTCTATGACTGGCCCTTTACACACATTAGTTACTAACCATCTTTTCCATTTCTGATGAGTTTATTTGGGATACAATGTCTTCATAAGTAGAGGAGCATCTCCGTGCATGGACATCTGATTGATTAGGACATTACCATTTCCATGAGGATAGAGACAAACTCTATGGAATTGAGTACAATGTAAAGGAAATAAATACAAGTCCTAATTCTGGTTTGGATTTTAATAAATGAAATCTATCCTCTAGAACTGTGCATGTTTGTACTGCCCTAAACCTAGCTGTCATTCCTGAGGCAAAAGTATATAGATACTTGAATGCTCTAACCTTTGCCTTCCCTGGCATCGTAGAATTGTAGTGGTTTGGTGTGGTAAATTATTCCATCCCAATGTTCTGTGAATTCAGACAGGAAAACTGGCTATCATCACCACAAATTTCTTCCCATTCTTGAGATAGTTATAGCTTATTTTGATATTTATATAAGCAAAATGCAAGAAGTTTAACCATCTGTGTAAAACTATTGGGTTTCATGTTGATTAAGCTTTGTGGATTGTTCTACCTTTGGGGTTTTATTCAGCTCTGTTCTCTTAACAATAAACTTTGAATTGTCTATGCATTGTGAATGCATTTTAACTTTTGTAGACCTGTTGGCTGTTTGAAGTTAATTATAACATTTGTCAATGGGGAGGATACTCAAGAGTAATTCATCTAAATTTTGGATTAATAATTAACACACTGAATAAAATGGGATTAAAAATAATCATGGGATTTTGAATAATTAGCAATTTTAACAGGACTTTTAATAAAGTTTGCATATTTTCCCTTCGGTGTGCCCTTCTTTTTATTTTTATTTTTTATTTATTTTTACCAACATATTTAGCTTATTCTTCTGTTTGTGTAATGGGAAAGCTCTAGCTATTGATTTGCAATCTTCTTTTCTAATGTAGGCCTATTGAGAGTTGTCTTTTTGCTTTTGAAAACTGTTCATCCTGCAGTTTATAATTCTCATATGCTAGGCTTTCATTTTCATTTTCTTCCACATTTCTGCTTGTAATTGCCCAATATTTTAGAACTTCACAAATACTTTGCTGTTCTTTGTCCTTTGCAAGAAAAGGAAGGAAGGAATGAGGGAAGCAAGCAAGGTAAGCAAGCTGTAAAAGTAGATTTACTTAGCATTTCGGTAGCTGTTAGGTTCTTGGTCCTTAAAGGAGAGGTGATAGAACTTGAAGAAGTCAAAATTTGTTTTCCTAAGTAACTGTTACTGTGGTATAGAATTCAAAAATAGAAAAATACACAAAGAGATTTGAGAGTATCACAGAGCTATGATTGATCCTGTCTGTGGTGAAGTGGGTCTGATAATATCAGAAACTAAGTCATAAGCTATGCTTAGATATCAGAACATATTTTTTAAAAGAAAACATTTAATGAGTGACGATATTTGTAGGCTAGGCTGTATTGTACTTACCTGTGCTTTTACCTATGCTTCCTCAGATATGTAATCATTTTTAAGGTGACAAATGCCCATTCTCCCAAAATGAGGGGAAAAAATAACTCACACAGTGGATATTTCCTTAACGCGAATGCTTTGTTTGTTGGAGCAATGGTTGTTTAGTGCAATTCAAACAGTTTGGGTTTTTTTTATAGCTTTTTTTTTTTAATTTGCCTGAACACACAGTGGGATAGGGCATCCAGGACACACAATAATTGTCCTTGTGGTGTAAAACCCTGCTGATTGATTTAATATATGTGCATACTACTCATTAGAGAAAATGCAGTGGATTTCCTTTCTTTGATATCCTGAAAACCTCCAGCTATAATACCTTCACCAGTGAATAATTTCCAATAATTTGTTTTCATATTATATTGTAGTATATCTGATTTTAATCAATAGTGATATTATGAAGCAGAACTCAATTTCAATTTTGTACTATTGACTTTCTGCTTCTTATTTAATTGTTTAGCCATTTCAGGCACGATGTTAGAATAGATAATAGTATCACAGTTTGGTATGTATGTATGTATATATTTATTTAATGCTCTCTTAAAGCAAATGATACTATATCCAGTGTATCCAGGTAATTAATAGAATAATAATTAATAGAATAATGATTTGCATCAAGTTTTAAATAGAAAATTCAAATATTGATATCATGTATTGTACAGAATATTAAAATCCCAAAGAAAATTCTGGAATTTGACTATTGCTTTAATAACAAATAGATGAATGAAAAGAGGAAGTAGGGGAGAATGCAGTCATACTATTCAATGCATATTCATTGAAACTAGAAATATTGAGGGAAGGGGTTGGGTTTGGATAGATGGGAGAGAATGATGGAGTGATATTGATCAAAATGCATTGCATTCATAAACTGCCATGTTGAATGGTAACCCTTTTGTACACAACTTAAAGATGATAAAATATAATTTAAAAAGAAGTAGAACAATATTCTGACAGTATAAAGAAAATCACATTCTGTAAACCAAGGGTTCAAGTGAACTCATTTTGCATACTTCAATTTTTAATTTTATTTAAAAATTCATTTACATTTAAAATTTTAAACCCTAGTCACCTTTATATGTAAATAAATGTATATAGTGCCTATTGTGTTTTGTGTGTGTATGTGAATAAATGTGTGTGTGTGTATATATATTTATATATATCTTATTGATGATACCCATCTAAACATTTTAGCTAGAAGAGCTTGTTATTAGAAATCAGGTAGTTCTTAGAAATCTCAACATATATTTTAAAATTGTGTGTGTGTGTGTGTGTGTGTGTCCTTTTGAAGGAAATACATAAATTCTATACCTAACAGACTCAGCAACATTAGCAGTGAACTTGGTGTGAGAGGATGCATCACATATACTGCTGTTGTGCTTCCAAGCATTCGGGAAATAAGACTGCCTTCTACTTTCTACATCGTAAAACAAAGTATGTGTTTTCTCATCTAATGGAACTTTTTTTTTTCTTTTACAGAAATGTTTAACTTGATAAACTGGAGGGAAAAACCATGGATATTTTTAGCAACTGAAGAGCAAATAAAGGTATTTGATAGATTAGTGTTACAAATTATGCTTATTAATTTCAAGATGTTTCTTATTGTTTTCATGTTTAAATTATCATATCTTTTATGAGTTTTTATCATCTTGAAAATGTAGCATAACTTAAAGTAGAATTCTGTATGCTCTTAGGAAATATTTTTTCATTTTTCGTGTATTTGGGGGAAATAAATTCACAAACCTTCTCAACAAATTATGAATGATAGAGTTGAACATATTTATTTTTGTAAAGAAATATAATGTAGGTATAAAAAATAAATGGCTGGAATAGTTTCAGTAACTCTTTACCTCTGGATGACACAGCATGCGAATGGCAAATGTGTTGCTTTACTTTTATAAATTACATAAAGTAAATATACTGAGATTTTTCAATTGATGATTGGGTGACAGTGTAATTGATGTTAATTTTTTTCTGCTCTCATTTTCATATCTACAATTGTGCACACAAATATTAGTAACTAAAATGCATCATATACTAGCAAAATATTTAATATAAAGATTATTTTGAGAATTTCAAATTCTCCTAATCACATATTTATGTACAGAATATACTATAGAAGTTTTGAAAGAGTTTAATCCTATAGCAGTTCAAACTTTTTTCCTCAGTAAATAATAGGAGGCAAGTAGTTGATAATATTAATCAATCCTCAGTAGAATTGGAATTTCTTATTTGTCTTTAACATTGGAGATATTGGCTTTCTTCTTCTTATTTCTAATATTAAAATGGGGTTTTTCTTTTCCTTTCTTTTCTTTTCATTTTTTATCTATGTAAAAATTCACCTTTATTTTAAGTCAGTTGTGGAGCTTAAACTCAGGGCCTGAGCACTGTCCCTGAGCCTCTTTGTGCTCAAGGCTAGTACTCTACTACTTGAGGGGTTAATTGTATATTAGAGTCTCTCAGGGACTTTTCTGCCCAGGCTGGCTTTGAACCATACTCCTCAGATCTCAGCATCCTGAGTATCAAGGATTACAGGTATGAGCCACCACCTTATATCCAGTTTCCCCTACTTCCCATAGCTCTCTGACCTCATCCATTGGCAGCCTCTAACAGATCTTCTGTCTCTGAGGGTTTGCCACAAGATGCATCATGTCCTGTACCACATTTTGAAGCTGCTTTTTCACTTAGCATAATGTTTTCAAGTTTCACCCTATTTTGGTAGGAATGACAAATTCATTTCTTGTGGTAGCTGACTCATCTTCCACTATATGGATATACAAATTTCATTTTTTCATTCTTTACAATATTTTCCTTTTATACTACAGTAGCTATATAATTAATGAAGAGAGGGACACTTGCCTAGAAATTTAGACTACTTCTAATCTAGAGTAGAGTATCGAATGCACATCACCTACATAGACTACCCTCATGATCCTTTGTAGTCTTCTCCTCCATTCACATTTAGCACTTGGAACCTCTAGACCCACTTTAATAATAAAATACTAGACAAGGAAACAAACATACACATATAAAACAACAACAACAAAAGAATAAAAATTGAGAGCACTGCAAAAGCCGAATTGTTTGGAGGCATACACTAGAACCTCTTGATTGTCATCCTCTCTGGTCCTGTTTCCTTGTGTATAACCCAGCAGAACTAAATTTGCTGCTACATGGAATTTCGAATAAGATTAGGCAGATATTAGGCACTGTATAAATAAACTACCACTTTTGAACCTGGGAAGGAAGATGCCATGGAGGTTTCCTTTCTGTATTAAATAATGCATTCAAATGTACTTAAGCTGAAACATCAACCCTACATTTTCAGAATGATAAAGTCTATTGAGGATCGTGGTTCTGATCATTCCTTTCTTCCCATTGGTAGGCACATATCATTGGAGTGTTTCTTCCTCATATGTGACACATCTATAATTATATGCTATCTAGCTACTTTTAAAATCCATTTAGTCTTATTTCATCTAAACCACAGCTCCCTTCTGCCTGGATAATCAACTCTCTCCTGGTTTCACCATGAGGCCACCACATTGTTGTTCTTCACCCTCCTATGCACTGTGGGAGCTGCCCTGGCTTTATCTCTGTGTACTTAGACCGTTGTCCCTAAGATGCACAGCAGTCTTGTTCCCTCTTCCCATAATAGTATCTTCAGCTATTCCCATGAATTTTTCAGTAGATTTTGAACACTTTCTTCTCATCTGTCTTTTCTACATGTGCTGTTTAAAGTGTAAACTTCCTGAGCATTCTTTCTGTCCCACCTTCTGTTCTATTTCTCTCCAGAATATATAACACAACATTGTATATAACTTTGGTATCACCTCTTAAAGTTGGTTTGATAGGTTACAAATATTTCCTCTTTCTAGCATCCTTTTTACTTTGATGTATAAAAATATTTGCAGTAGATTGGTTGAGGTATAATGGGATTCTGGTTCAAGGCATCAGTAGTGAGTTTGAGAAGTAGTAACACATTGGAGACTATTTAAATGTTAAAATTGATTGCATTTGAACGATTAGAGAAAAGTTGAAATCAGGTATGAGCTTCAGGATTCAAATTGTTGCTGTGGTTCCAATGGCTGAGCTGAGTATGTAGGATGGTTCTATGTTTTTCTTTTAACTATTATATACATTCATGTGCTTATGTAAGCAATATATCCTTATATGTAAATGTCTATATGTAAGTAGGATGGTTCTGTGTTTCTCTAACTATTTAATACATTCCTATACTTATATAAGCACTATATCCTTACATGTAAATTTCTACATGTAAATATTTAACATAAGTATAGGACATATTTATATACTATTTTATAGATATGTTATATATTTACTTTATAAAGCTTGTTTTATTTAAATTTAATGTATTACATACAAATTTCATTACATATTTTATTTAAATTTTAAATGTAATAGTCAAATGTTTTATAGAAACAGTAATATTTGTTTTGTTTTAAAGAAATACAACATCTAGCCAGGCACTAGTGGCTCACACCTGTAACTATTCAGGAGGCTGAGATGTGGGGATCACTTTTCAAAGCTAGCCAAGCAGAAAAGTCCCTGTAAGACTCTTATTTCCAATTAATCACTCAACAACTGGAACTAGAGCTTTGGCTCAAAGTGGTAGGGCACAAGACTTGAACAAAAGAACCTGGGACGGTGTCCAGGCCAAGTTCAAGCTCCACAATCAACGAAAAAGAAAGGAAGACAGAAATGCAACGTCCAGCCTTACTTTTTTATCTCTAAGTAGAAATAATTTCTGCAAATATAAACTGAAGGTCATTAGCTGTCTCTGTTTTTTAACTTCTTTGCTTATAGATTTTTATAAAAGTTTCATTTGTATAAAATTATATTCGAATTACATTCCGAACCACATTGATAAAATACAGGATGTAAAAACTGGCCATGAGCAGAGTAACAGCACATTAATTATTCAGACATTCATTCCTACTTATTCCATTCTTGGAGATAGAGTAGCTGTCACAGCCTGTCAGCTGTGTAGCTGGTGCCCTTCAGGATTTACGTGCATAAATGCTAACTTTGGGAAATCTGCATAAAGATAAGCCTGACATGGAAATGATAGCTGCCTGTCACAGAAGAAGGGCTAAAATTGTCCACCACTCTCTATCCCACAGACCTGGTCAAGCAGCAGTGACTAGGAAATGGAATGCATACAAAATAAGAAAAATGTTTTGCATCTCCCTCAACCAAAAGCCAACCCATTTGAGCATGGTTATTTTGGCAAAAGTTTATGAAGTATTCAATAATCACTCCACATCCTACTGTCAGTGTTTTATTATATTTTGTCTCTAAATGTTTCTGTTTACTTTTTTCAAATAAGTTCAGTTTATGATTACATTTCAAATTACTAAATTAGTGTAACTTCAGTACTCTTGGTGATAACATTTATTATTTTTATTTAATTATTTTGGGAAAAATCTTAGATTAACAGCTGTCTGGTAAAATTTTTATGTTGTGTTTCTTCACTTTTTTTTAATCTTAAAATGTCTGATTCTAGCTTTAAGCTCCACATCTAAAATTATGTCAGGTTCATTCATTCCAAAAAACAAAACAAAGCACTGCTCAATTCTGCCTGTAGTTAGGGTTCTTTACAGTGAAATTATGGTGAATAAATTCAGATCTGGTCTGAACTATAAATATTTACAGATGACTATTTTGTGTCACAACTAAAAAACAGTACATTGCCAGCTATTGTTAAAAAAAAACTTGTTGAAGGGAATTTCTTCCTGTGCTCTCATTAAACAAAGACATATACATTTTTCTTTGTCCTAATAGATTTCAAATTATGTACTGTAAAATTAGATGCATTTTGAGATGCATTTATACGTGTGGGAACAAAATTATTTCCTATCTTCTATACTTATCAATATTTGTTAATACATTGTCTCTCCATAAAATTTCATGAATTTTTTGAGCTGTATCAAATTATGTTTAATTATCACAAATGGTATTCTAACCATTTTATTATATCAAAAAGTTTCCTAATGATTCTTTGGTACCAGAGCCTCTATTTGCCCCTAACTCTTAGCACATCCAGAGCCATTCTCAATTTTGATCTTTGTTTCAGAAAGCCACATAAACAAATCACAGAGTTTATAACTTTTTAGGCTGATAGCATTTACTCAGAATACTTATCTTCATTCTGAACAATAATAAAACTTTGGGTAAAACAACTGAAGGGAGAATTTTAGGACAGATCAAGAGGAACATTTTATTGCATTTAAATAGTAGAAACTTAAACATGAATGGTTGTGCTATTGTTTCTAAGAGGATGTCCAAGTTATGCAAGAATCTTATGTTGGAAGTGAGGACTAGTGATTAAGTAAATATATTGCAGATCCTAGTTATAGACTACCTAGCCTACAATTTATTACATACACATGTGGCTTGAGTGAATATCATTTACAATCGTGGTTCCCTTAGGAAGAGGTCTGGGTCAGGATATCCTTCAGTGTAGGCCTACTCTTGTAATTACCTTGCTGTGAGACCCAGGCCACATCACAAAATCTCTCTGGGTTGTAGTATTCTCATTTGTCTAATTAGTAAGGGCAGCACTAGATTATCCATAAAGGGCCTTCTTGCTCTAAAAATATATGATGTTGCAATTCTGGGAAGATCTTGGGTCATTGAGAAGAGAAAAGTTGGTATAACTACTTAAAGATGATGTACAAAATAAAATTCAAAAATGAAAAGCCCAAGTATTTAAAGATAACACAACAATAAATTTAAAAAGTTTGTGTGTGAATGTAAGGTATTCTGTCAGAAGCCAGAGATATAAACATTTTAACAATTTAAAAGATACTTAAAGGTCTGGTAGGGAAGGTGGCTCAGTGGTAGAGTGCTTGCCTTGCATGCAGGTTGGGTTCGATTCCTTAGCAACACATAAAGCAGAAAAAGCTGGAAGTGTCACTGAGGCTCAAGTGGTAGAGTGCTAGCTTTGAGCTGAATTGCTGAGGGACAGTGCCCAGGCCAAGACTTCAGGCCCCATGATCAATAACAACAACAACAACAAAAAGATACTTGTAAGAATAATTAAAAAACATTCTTGGTACTTAAAAAGTTTCCTAAGTATATAAAAATGCTTGGACATTTGGAATTATTAATTTCTGTATATTTTTAATATTTGATATTTTAAAATCCTAGATGAAAGTAAAATTAAACCAGAATGTTGGCTGTTTATAGTTAAGAAACGGACTTATTCTAGGATCTCATATTTTGAGTGAAGATGCATTTTTTAGAACGATTTCAACATATTCTTACCAAGCGCTGGATTGAAATATTACTTTTGGTTATATATGCTTCATGCAGAGAAACTATTGTTTCCTTCAACGCACTCTTCTTCCCCTTCCCCCGCAAGAACGTTATAAAACGAGAGGAATGATGCACAAGAAAGCATTAACATTAATTTCTAGAAATGATTTATTCAATTCATATTGTATTACTGTCTGTCTTGTGTGCATAGAATCTCTACTCTGTTGTGGAGTAAAAATGTTACGAACAGGAGAAAATCTGACATTTAACTGGGAATATGGTGAAATGAAAGGTAGCAATGTGACACTATGTCTCATGCTCTGATAGAAACTGGAGCAAGAGGAGTAATTCTCAAAGAACTGGAAACATATGAAAAAGAGTTTTCTGCTGGAAGAGAACAGATATTCATCTAAGAAAATGGACAGAGCAAGACCAGATTGTCTAGCGGTGTTTAATCTGTTTAGGAAGCAATGTCATTTTCCTTCAGTGATGACAGAATATTTGGTAAAGAAGCTTAGAAAATTTATGGATGTATTAAGAGGACATCCATATTATAAATTTAAGAGCATATTAACAGACCATCCACATTATCAAGTGATTAGGAACTTGTTGAGTAGTATTGCGGCATTGTTGCTTTAAATAAGGAGATGTCCTGACAGTATAGAAGGTACACTAAAGATAGATAGAATGATGGAATGAAATGATGGTCCACATCTATAGCTATAGTTTTCTATAAGCTGCTCAGAAATACCAGTGTTCTCGACACTGAAGAAAGTTCTCCCTGTATTTTTCATAAATCTTCAATGTTTATATATTTGTTCAGCCTAGAAGGAACAACTCCTTTTCCTTTTAAGCACTATAACATTTACTTTAATTTAAAAAATTATTTCATCTATAGCCAATATACAATTTGCATTTTTCCCTTTGATTTCTAACATGTTAATGGCAGATAGTGTGAGTGGTGCCTTCAATATTTTTAGAATAATAATGCACTTACCTAGAATGTGTATCTATAAATTTTAATTCCTAGGTGTATCTTCTCAAGTCGCTTCTCAGAAGTAAAATGGAAGCAAGCAGTTTTTTTTTTTTTGGTAGGTTTTCATCACCAAAAATGGTGAGTGGCGAGAATTTTTATGAAACTCAATGGTAGTAAATATGTAATCTTAAACCTCTGTTATAAATGAAGAAATTAAATTCTGTAAGCACATGTTTGTTAAAATGCATCATACTGCTCTTAGCCATGGTAAAGAAATAATGTTAATCATTTCAGAAATGAAGTTTTTAATGGATTATTTTTCATATCAACTGGATATAATTGATGACAGATATACACTGAATTAGCAATATTTTTGGATTACCTATTTCTGAATAGCTCACTGATAACTGGGTAAAAATGAGTACTTGTTAATTATTCTAGAGATAGTATACCAGTGACAAGGAATACTTCTTATCATTAGAAATATTATAGGCATAATTTCATGTGGTATCACCTCTGAAAAGAATTGATTATAGGACTAGGACAAAGAAAGATAAAACCTCTAATATATATGTATATCTATCTAAAACCTGTGCTATCTATGTGTCTGTCTATCTGTCTATCTATCTATCTATCTTCTGAAAAGTTATCTTTTGGGGCAAAAGTTATACAGATAATTTTTAATAATGTTGCTTTGTATTGTCTGTGCTTTTCAGTTGCTTTGTCTTTCTTGAAATATTTTCAGGCTACAGTTACAACATACTATTATATTATTGATGCCACAAAATCAATATAATAAAGATATGAGAGTTTTAATAGGTTATTCAATCCATTTAGCAAAATATTACTACAAATTAAATTAAAGCTTTTATTAAAAAAGTAATTATAACACATTTGAAATAAATCTGAAACTAGCCATATATTTGCAGATGTTTTAACTGCAATGAAATTCTATAGAATGTTTAGGAATCAATGTAAAATAAAACAATCTACAACTCTTATTGTAGCAACAGTAGCATTTTGAAAGAGTTCATAGTGTTACCCTTATGTTAATGTACAAATACAGGAACAATGAGCTAATGGGGTATCTTACAAACAACCAATATATTTTATAGTCATAAAACCACATCTGAATTGAGGCAATTTTCATTTTGTGTTTATGGTAACCCACTTTAGCTGAGAAAAGAAGTTACGTTGTAGTATGGCTATGTAGAGTGTACCATTTACTCAAATGCTTGACATATTTCTCTTTTAGCTTTACCTAAAACAGAGTGAAAAATTTTAAATTAATAAAAAAGGAGATTTTCCCCTTTATAGAAATCAAGCAGACAAATATAAAGCCTTTGCTATATACAGTGTCTGAATAGTTACACCAGTTTGAATATCAATGCTTTATCTTTTCCTCTGCAGATAAATAGAAATATTTTACTCTCTTTGTAATGCCATAAACTACATGTTTCTATAAATCTATTATGTGAATACATACATTACATTTCATCATAACATTTGCTATACTGATTTGGGAAGAGAGATTCTGATTTTGACTTCCATTGCATGAACTACTGTCCATTTGACTTGAACTGAGTGAGATCTTGGATATTTTATTGGTTCAAGAGCTTTGATCTTCTTTTACCTGCTTATATGTTAATGTGTCCTGTCTTCTCTGTTGATAAAACATCCTCCTTTGTTCTCCTTATAAGTCCTTCTTGCCTGGCGCCGGTGGCTCACGCCTGTAATCCTAGCTACTCAGGAGGCTGAGATCTGAGGATCGCGGTTCAAAGCCAGCCCGGGCAGGAGAGACCTTGAGACTCATATCTCCAATAAACCACCAGAAAACCGGAAGTGGTGCTGTAGCTCAAGTGGTAGAGCGCTCGCCTTGAGCTGAAGAGCTGAGGGACAAGCGCCCAGGCCCAGAGTTCAAGCCCCACAACCTGCAAAAAAAAAAAAAGAAAAAAAAAGTCCTCTGGATTTCAAGTGAGTTTTATAGTCAAGTTGTGCTTTTGCAAAAGAAAAAGAAAAAATGGGAACAGTGATGAATTATTCTCAGCTTTTATCTCCTGGACATCATTAAAAATAATCAAGAAGATATTCAAATGAAGAATGGAGTGAATATGCAGGTGTTGAGGGAAGGGTGTAAACACAGGACCTTTGGAGATACTAGTTTTTCAGAATGTTTTTGAGTCCAACCAAACTTGTTAATTGAAAGCCCCTTTCCAGTTCTCAGTTTCGAATTCAACATTGTCCATTTCTTACCAGGTTTTCGACTTTATATGGTACCAGTAGCTGCAAATCTTGCTTTTCAAAATTGATGATTAACACTATATTGGTTCCTTGTATTTTTCCTTTTAAAAATTATTTAATTTATTTTAATTTTATTGTGAAGGTGAGGTACAGAAGGGTTACAGTTACATAAATAAGGTAGTGAGTACATTTCTTGTCCAACTTCTTAATCTCTCCCTCATTTTTCTCCCTCTTTCCTTCTCCTCTCCCAATGTTCCTTGTATTTTCTAAATACTGAGTGTAAATACCTACATTAGGGAAACTGAAATGAACTGCAAGCACTAATGATATTCAGGGGAAAAAATAGAGCATTTTAACATATCTTTTCTGGCTCTCCAGTGGCCTGCTGAATCTCTTATCACTAAAATTCATTAGTTCAAGGGAAAGCTTTAATGCTTAAATGAAAGATTATACTTCTCTATATTTTAGTCCCAAGATTGCTTGTGTGTATAATTTAAGAAAAAGAAGCAACGGGGTTCACTGGAGATCCATGGCTGTGAGTAAGGGTAGACTTTGTAAACAACAGCATGCCTGGAATTTCTGGAGGGAATCATTTCTCCTGATATCTTAGAAGTCTTTATTGTACTCAGCAGGCTATACTCAGAAAATCGACATACTAAATTAATCTTGCTTTTAAGATATTTTACTTTGTGACCAAGAACACTTAATAATATTTCACTGAAAATTACAATTCTAAACTTTGTTTTCATCCTTTCTGATGGACCAAAGAATTAACAAGAGAAAAAAGATGAAATGTGATAATCAGCAGGTTAGAAGGCAACAATCTGTGGAACTGAAAGAAACAGAGGCTTTTAGTTTTGAGTTTTTCGTAGGTTAGAAATCATCATGTTTCTTGATGCATTATCATCGAGTAAGAATGGTAACTTCTGTAAGTGTAATTGATGGTAAAGACACTAGAGTTTAGCTTGAGGAGTTATATTCTTCTTATTGTGAGATGCCCTATTTCCTTTCTTTTTGTTATATCTGTTAACTCTCAAAACATAGCAAACATTTTTCATCTTTAAAGTCTTCAGCTGGATTTTTAATTTTTCTCATGTTCATTCTGTTTAACAAACTCAAACTGACACTACTGACAATAATAAAGTTGCTCTCGTTTATGCCATGTTTGGATTCCATAAGTTTTTGCTGACCCAGAACCATTTCATCTTTTTGGCTCTGTCTTTTCATGTGTCCATTTATGGAACCTCTTTTATAGGACAACAGGGTTTTTTGTTTGTTTGTTTGTCTGTCTTGTTATTTTATTTATTTTTTGTCAGTCATGAGTCTGAACTCTGGGCCTGGGCACTATCCCTCAGCTCTTCAGCTTAAGGATAGTGCTCTACCACTTGAGCCACTGCGCCACTTCCAGCTTTCTCTGCTTATGTGGTGCTGAGGAATTGAACCCAGGGCCTTGTGTATGCAAGGCAAGACTCTACTACTGAGCCATCTGCCCAGCCCGGGACAACAGTTTTTAAAAATATTTTTGACTCTTTTTATACTGGAAATGAGAACTGTCATATTTGAATGATGCTTAATCAATGATACTTCATAAACTAATATGTTCACCTGCCAGATCCGTTTTGGTAGACACAATATCTGTTAGTTTTTAATTTTCTCTTTCCCTCCCTCTTACCTTTTGCATTCCTTCTTTTCTTTATAGTTCTCTCTCTAAATTTCCCTGCCCTTCCCACAGTACACACACTCAGGTTCTTTCTGTCCCTCATTCTTTCTTATTTCAGAGGAAACAACAACTTACTCCAGGGTTACTAGAATTTATTTACACATTTTAATTAGAAATAAAAGCCATGAATAGACCATTTATAGCATAGGACAATCCTGTACTTGTAAGTGAAAAGGATATGGAAATGTAGATTGTTCATGGGTTTAGAGAGCATTAAAGTTATTATGTATTTAAATGCCAAAATTGGGTGTATAAAATAAAAAATATCATACTGTACTAATAATCAGAGCTTTCACTAGAGATGTATAATATTTCAGTGAACTGGGTGAAATTCTCAAAGTCGTGACTTTAAAACTGCATTTCACAGTAGGAGTTAATACTAATTAGTCCAGGGTACTGTTGACTGCCTTAACCTTGACTCTAAACGTTGTATTAATACTAAAGATGTAAAATTAAAGATAAGACATTTCAGGTGAAAAACAAAAATTTGCCTGATAAAAATCATGTGTCAGAAGATAATGTAACATCCTAGAAATTAGTACATATTTATCCCTTTAGACTAATTTCATTAACTTTTTATTTTCAAGGCCTATTTTACAATTTCAATATACTGTACATATTCCCAGTTATTCATGCTTGTAAATAAAATAGAATTCAGTGGTAGCAAACAGGGAGAGAAAATTCTCTTCTGCAGTTCATGATTAATAATACTAAAGGAGTACCTGAACTCATGAGAGCAAATGTAATGAAGACATCCCTTAAGCAGCATGAGCTGAGATCTACTCTAAAAAATGTGAGTGCTGGACTTAGTGACTAATTACCCTCTTGTTCTATGTACTTAAACAATTTCCTCTGATTTCCATAGTGAGGAAGAATTCCATTAAGTTTACTCTCACATGACTAAGTGTAATTTCCCAATTTCCCATTGTTGTGTGATTGGTGCAATAAATATGTAACTTCTTAGAGATAGCACCAAGGTACATTATCAGTGATTAGTGCAAGTATGCCTTGAGATAATATCATTTTGGCAAATCAAAATAACCAGCAAGAAAGCTTGTATTTCATTAATACAATAATAAGAGTTTGTCAGTTCTTATCAAGAGTGCTCATGAAGAAGAAAAGGGAAAAATAGAGTTGAGTTTTTAAACTTTAGTTATAAAGATTTAACATATGTCATATCTTTGTGATTAATATATCTAGAAAGGTTAATTCCATTTTAAGGAGGGCAATGTAACAATTACAGAAATGAATATAATTTTTACAAGTCGATTTGAGGAATTAAAATGTTGAATAGTTTTATTACCCCAGTAGGTCATACCATTTGTAGAAAGCTTTTTTCTTTAGTTGAATATTCATGTAAAATACAGAATTGAAACTAAAATCCGCCCATAGTATAGAAAGAAGAAGGAAAGTCTATGCTTTTTCCCCTCAAGGGGTGATAAGAAAGTCAACTAGAAATAATTCCTAGTCTAAACCAGTCAATTTGTAAAAGAAAACCATCAATATACATTGTTGGTGAGAGTCCCTGTGAATAACTGGCAATGTGAAGCTAGGGTGGTCATAGCTTTTTATTCCTTCCAAACAAGTTATTGTGCTGCTAATTAGAATTGGATATTGGTGGTAGTGGAAATGTGGGAGACTATCAATGTTACTTTGTGTTAAATTTTAATCACACAAGTTAGGACATTCAGAATTATGGTTTCTATGGTAACCACAACACTGAGCCCAGTGTGGAGGCATTACAGTGAGGGTCTTTGATTAAAAGAAAGTTAACCAGAAGTGAAACAAAATGCTCCATATGTGTAGCTAAAGTTACCAAAAAAAAAAAAAAAGGAAAGGAAAAGTACAGTACAGTTCCCTTGTCCTTAATTATATTTGCTTAATGGTAAGTCATGTGTTCATGGAATACACTGAACACTCTGTTATAATCCTCATATGAACATTATTTTTATTACATTTTGAATGATTATTTTTCTACCACCTTTTGAATTTTTTGAACTTATCCAATTTCTTTTATTATTCTTTTTAAGACCGCTGACTGACTTTTGGGACTTGGTGATAGTTCATGCTAGGGTAGATTGTTTTATTTTCATTTCAAAAAAAAAAAGGTGTGGTGAATTTAACTCAAACACTGGAAATTTTGCTTATAACCTTTGATTTTTTAATATTTGGGATTGTGATATCAGTTTAAAATTCCATTTTTATTAAGAGAGTTTTTTATCCATGACAAAAAAGGGTTCTAAGAAACAAGTTAAACTAAGTCATTCATGATACACAGTTTTGCAAATTAGTTAAACTATGTACTGAATAGTTAGTGTCACTATTGGAGGAAAAACATACATGGATAGTATTTTTTATTTCAATAGTTGGGAATCATTTTAATGTGTATTTTAAACCATTCAGCAATGTAAAAACTAATGAAATGCGAGAAAGGTAGTATTTCAAGTAGAACAATTAAGAAATAAAACAAGAAGACATTTAAAATATCTTGATAAAAGAAGGACAATAAATACAAAAATATGTCCAGCAAGATTAGTTATCAGTGAAACACAAACCAAAACCATATATGACAACTCCCATTAACATGGTTAAAATTAAAATTGTGACACCATCAAAATTTAACAAAGATCTGCCAAAACTACAATCCACATCTTGTGCTAGTGAGAGTATGAACTAATACAATAGTTTTGGAAAACTTTGTGGAAATTTTTTCTAAAGGAAAAACACTATTCAATGATGCATCAGTTCTACTCTAGGCATTTGTCCACAAGAAATAAAATGTGTGCCTACAAGTTTATAATGACAAAAACAACATTATACTGGTATCCAAGCAGAAATATAGATTGATGTTACAGCATACAGACTCCAGAAATAAATCCCTCATTTATACTGAATATTTTATTATTTATCTGTTTTTATTAAGTAGTCACACAAAGGGGTTTCAATTCAGGCTGTGAGTGAAATGCATCTTTATCAATATCACCATTTCTATAGTCCTCCCCTTTTCCATCATCTGATCCCTACTATCAAATTACATAGCTCAATTTTTACATTGAATATAGTGACTGAATTTACTCAGAATTGCATATTAGTTGTTTCACATTTTAGCCAATAATTTATTTGTACATTTTAGTTAAGTCTGAGGTGAAGATCTTGGCTGGAAGCCAGTCTGGGCAGGTAAGTCCGTGAGACTCATATTTCTAAGTAGCTACTGGAAAAACAAAACAAAACAAAAAACCCTGAGCTGTGACTCTAGTGGTAGAGCACTAGTCCTGAGCACAAAGGTTTAAGGACAGTTTCCAAGCCCTGAATTCAAACCCCAGGACCAGCACCAAACATAAATAAATAAATAAATAAGAATAATAATACTAAGTATCAAGCTATTATGGTTGCAGAACTTGTAGTAGAAACTTTTCACCTTACAGCCTATGATCAACAGAGAGAGAGGATGTGACCAGTATAGCTTTGGAAGTCTTGCCCACAGTAACGTACTTGGTCCAGCTGGGCCCCTTTCCCAAAGTTTCCATCCCCTCCACACAAGAGTGTATGGAGGAGATTTTATATTCAAACCCTAACAGCTTCCAGTGCCATATCCTGGAACTGAATAGTTTGAAGTGCACTAGGACACTTACCTGCCTACTTAGGTAAGATGACATCACTGTAAAACTTATGGATGGACTAATTTTCCTGAATTTCGGTTTCTTCTAGCTGGCCAGAGATGGTGACACTGGACAGGAAAGTGAAATGAACTAAGTATGTCATGTTCCTTCCCTAAACTCATTTGTTAGAAAAGTCACCTTTCTTCTCTCCATCAGAGTGAAGAAAAGCAGGCAAATGCCAGGAAGTTAGATTATAGCCTGTTCTTTCCAATAATACTAAAAAAAAAAAAAGCAGCTGAATGTAGAGGAAATGTGGCTTTATCCATCCATCCATCATTAGTTTATCAAATTTTTATTGCATGGACGACTACAACACAGTACCATCACCGAGAAGACCTCAACAACAGAAACGTACTCCCTAGTCATTCTCGAGGTTTGAAATTTTACATCAACTTCCCAGCCGATTTTTTTCCCTGTGAGAACTCAGCCTGGTTTATGCGCAGCTGTGTTTTCATGTTAGCCCTACAGGGTTTTCCCTCAATCTCACTCAGACTGTGCCTGGATTGCAAAAACTAGCCCAATCAGGGCTTCCCTCTTGTGACCATACTACGTACTTGGGGGCGGCTTCAGCATCCTACACACTGTTCCCCAAACCCTTGCAATCTCTGAAGTGGTAAGTGCAATTTACCTCTTGTTCCATGACTGAGGTTACTGCGAATTACTGGATGGGCTCAGCATCTTGGCTGCATTCAGTCCCAAAGCTCCCTCTCATAGGAGCAAGCAGGGCCCAGAACCTAACTTAATAACCAAGGGCAGGGATATAACCAAGTATGTTTATATCATAAAACTTCCATTAGAATCTCAAGGACAAACTGAAGAGGGCTGGTTTGGTGAACACATGGAGAGTCTGAAACTCTGTGACTTTTCTTCCATATTTGACCTTTTCCAATGCTCTCATCTTATTTGTGTGTGTGTGTGTGTGTGTGTGTGTGTGAGAGAGAGAGAGAGAGAGAGAGAGAGAGAGAGAGAGTTGTATGCTTTTTTTAAATTTTTGTTTATTTTTTATTGTGAAAATACTGTACAGAGGGGTTACAATCACATGGGCAAGATAATGAATGAGTACATTTCTTATCAAGCATTGTAGCCTCCTCCTTTGTTTCCCCTTCCCATCCCTTATACTAAATTGGTATTCTAATAAATAGAATCTTTTGTTTCATGAGCCAGTTTCAGCAATTATTAAACCCAAGGAAGTGGATAATAGGTATGTTAGCTTTATAACCATCGGTCAGGAGTGCAGAGAATAACCTATCCTGTTGTCTGTGTCTGAAGTTGCCATGTAGGCTATCTTATGAAATTGAACTCAACCTATAGGTTCTAACCTTAAATAATGGCACACATCAATAATATATACTTGTAAGTTGAAATAACTTCTCAGAGGGAGAGGAATAGTATTTTTAAGAACATTATAGCTGTAAAAATAAAATAAATCTGATTTATTCTGTTGGGTTCAAAGAAGGTCTCTTTGGGGACCAGTGAGGTATGATCTAGAGAGAGAGAGAGAGTGAGAGAGAAAAAACAGCTTTTGAAGTATTTTCCCTGAAGAAATTACATTTCTGTAATTTTTCCTTTTTAGTTAGTGTGAGCACAGACAGTACCCATGCTCTTTCCCCACTACAGCTTAAATTCTAGTCTGCAAAATGCAAGAATGAATCCAAGATCCATAAAACATTATTTATATGGACTTAAAGTAATTTACCTGAACAAAGATAGAATCACAACATTTGACACTTCTTTATCTGGGCTTTAATATTTGCCAATGTGGAGGATTCCTCGGGTAAACTTACTGCTAAGAAATGTGAAGAGTCTTTCAATACATCAATTTTTTATTACCACTCTGAATAAAAACTAACCATCTTGATACATTATGTAGTTTAGTCTGAATCAATAATGTGTTCACTTTTGTCCTTTCTAAAAGGAGTTCCAATATATCAGTCAAAAGGGAAAATCCATTCATGTCTTCAAGGATCAAGTCAGAAAGTATTAGAAGAATAATTAAACAGTGGCATAAATGAAAAGCTTTGTTTTGGGAAATCTAAAATGTTATGTTCCCTCATCTTATAAAAATATCCAAAACATAAAGGCACAATACCTATGTGCATCTTATCATAATAAAATAATGTTTATCAAAATGAATTCCAGGAAATGGAAACAAGAAGATTTTTTCTTTGATTCTGTTTTTGTTTTATTTTCATTTTGTCTTGCATGTTCATTTATCAGCTTTTGTGAGGATAAGTGGGGCCATAGAAAACAGTGAACAAATGCAGCAGTGATACTCACTAGACACTATGTTGAAATGAACTATACAACTTATGAGTAGGGACAGGAGGGAAAAACTGGGGGAGAGCAAGTAATGACACTGATCAAAAAGAAATGTTTACTTTATCTGCCTTACATAACTATAATCCCTCTGTACATCACCTTTATAATGACAATAAAAATACACAAAGAGAAAAATATATTTGAACTATATGAGAATATCATAGACCATAGCAGAATATGCATAAGCAACTGAAATATAAGGAAATATGGATGGCACATGACCAGAGAGGTTCTTCTTACAATTTCTTTCCAAGAGTTGATGTTGAAAAATCTTCAGAGCACCTACCTATGTCTGTGAAAAGATATAATATCTTTGGGGATGCAATCTTAGAGGAGTCCTAGATGTTAAGTCACTTGCTCATTGTCGAGAGTAAGATATTAATTTCCAATTTCAAAAGGTCATATGTTTAAAAGAGTAAACTATTGCAGTAGGAAAGGAAACTTATTTCATAGACTGACAGGTGGTCAGGAATTCAACTTTAATCATAATTAGTACTATAGAAACTGTACATATTGCCTGTTAATATATGCAAAGAGCTCTATTCTGTAAGAAGTATTATTTGTAAACTTAGCACTGAATCTTAACTGCATTATTTACGAGTTATTTAACTCAACTATATGATACCCAGAGGATTCTCAATTTGAGATTTATGTTGAAAACAAAAAGAATTACTGGGACATTCCTATGGCAAGCCATTAAGCCAAGTAGGACACCCAAGTATATTCAAACACACATTATTTATTTCAGTTGATTTGAATATTGAAAAGTCTTCAGAGAAAAATATAAAATGTAAAATTACATGTTAAATGCTGAACCTATGAGATTTAAGTGTTTAAAAAATACCGAGACAAAAACATGTTCGAATCATGATTTTGACCCTAACTGAGCCAAATTCTTAGGTTAGAAGCTTCTTTGTATAAAATTCAAAACATGTTTTTCACATTGCCAAATGCTAAGCTTTCTAAGTAATTAACATTGCTCAGTGTAGTGGTCAGCCACAAGCAGCAAAGGAGTGAATTTTTATCTGTGTAATTCAACATCTGGTTATTGCTAGAAATGTAAAGCTTACCAGATATTACTTTTTGCCTTATGTGTCTTCTGGCTACATTATATTTTATTTATTTCAGCGAAATGAGTTTACAAGAAGTTAAAGAAATTTGCAGAAATAAACAAACCTCAGACACTGTATTCAGTGCTTTATTAAAATAGCAAAAAACACTCCTAATGAACACATTTAACACTTGCCAAGAAGGCATTGTACATCTGCTGTATGCATATTCAGTATCATAATTTTTGCACACATCAACTTTGTGAGAACAGAGAACAGGAAGAAAGGAAAATACAAAATTTGAGGAAAGGAAACACAGATAACATTAGGGAAAGCCAAAGTTTGAATCTAGGCTGAGACCAGAATAATGCATTTTGCCTCTACAGTGATATAGGTTTTTATAGTGTATAGCTTAGGATAACTTCCCTATGAGAATTAACATGAGTAGCTAAATTTCATCTGTCAAACTAATGACTGTAGTATTTAATGAAGAAATATATGTTATTTTTACATGAGTTACCAATACATTTAGAAGATGATATATAAATAAGGGAATATATTTTTATTAACACATGATGAGCATGCATATGTGTTTAAAATTCTGTTAAATTCTCTTTTGATAGATAGCATACTTTTATAAAACATGAGGTAAACTGCATTTGTGCTATTTTAGATTTTAACTTTTTTTCTTCTTTTAATTATTAAAATCTAACAAGACAGGTAATGTGGCTTATAAACCTTTGGCATTAACAGACATTTGTAATTAAGTGTATTCATATTTTGAAGGGACAAGAGAGATTCAAATATTGTAATAACTACACTATGTTTGCACAAAAAATATTCTGCACACCTTATTTATCATGCCAAGTTGTTAAAAACATGAAACACTGTTAGTATTGTTCTGTAATAGGTGAGCTTATCTCCTATAATGGCTAAGTGATGTCATTGGTATTTCCTTTTGCTAATGGCCGAGGGTTACATGCCACAAATCATTCCATACAACCAGCTGTCATAAAAGAGAGGGTAAGGTTTCATATTTCAACTAAGGGTAAAAATAACATAATATAATATCATGGTTATAATTGCCTTGGTGACTTGTATGGGCTTTATTGCATTCCTGCAGTGTTTCTACAGTAAGGCAAATAATTATACAAGTAATTCTTCAAGTCTTCTGTACTTGTTTCAGGTGATTTGATAAATATAGTTAAAGCCTCATTCTTATACAACAAAACTTTATAAAGCTTTATTATAATTTGCAGAACTACTAATAACAACAATTTGAGGGACAATTTTTGCTAACTGGGAGCTTAGATTAGAATCACATGAAAAAGTTGCATTAAATATAATAAGGCAAAGTAATTTTGAACATAGCTTGTTTAGGTATTGCAGAAGTAAATATGGTTTTTATCTTCACATACTACTTGACTCTTTCCTTGAAATATTTCATAAAATATCTTCTGTTGTAAATTTTGAATAAACTTTGAAAGTTCAATAAAATAAATTTAATATAGTTTTCTTTCTTTATGTCCTGTGAAGCTTCAGACTCAAAGACTGAAGATCATCATGGCTTTTCTTTACTTATGACATTTTAATGATATCCTGGAGGTATCTGGAAAGTACAGGAAAAATGATAACCATGTAAACCAATTTTTAGTTTACCATGCAGTTTGTTTTACCTTCCAAAGCTCCATTACAATGATTTCTCATTCAATATAAAATGGGATTAGAAAGATTTAGGAAAAGGGAATAGAGGCTTAAATATCAGGGATTACAAAAAGGCATTACAGATTAAAATCCTAGAGATGGAGGAAATTGGACTGGCTTATATGTACTGTACATACTTAATGATTAATACTTTACAATGAATATCTTCAGAACTATTAAGATTCATTTTGTTTGTATTACACATAAATAAAAAATAAATGTCTATAAATGAGTGAATAAATTCACTAGAGGATGAATGCATAAATGACTTTTTTATACATTATGAACTCAAATTATTATTATTTAATTTTTTTGGTTGGTCATAGGGCTTGAACTCTGGGCTTGGGCACTGTCCCTATGCTCTTCATCTCAAGGCGAGCACTCTACCGCTTGAGCCACAGTACCACTTCTGGTTTTCTAGTGGCACAGACTTTCCTGCCCCAATCCTCAGATCTCAGCCTCCTGAGTAGCTAGGATTATAGGCGTGAGCCACCCATACCCGGCTTCAAATTATTAATATTTTAAATAACAACAATGCTTTCCTCTGAATATTTAGAGAAATAACCATTTAAATAGATATGATTTTAATTCTACATTCTATCATTCTGAAACAAGGTACAGCTTTCAAGGTGGAGAGGAGAGAGAAAACAATAAGGAGAGGTTAAAATTAAAGAAGCCAGAACTATCTATAGGATAGGCCTACAGATCTCAGAGAAATGTCACCAAAATTAAGCATCTTGCAAAGCTGTTAATTTTCTTAATATTTTAAGTAAGGTAATTATTATGCTCTTTCTCTTTGCCTTCAATAAATTCCAAATATGGTGAATTGATTAGTTTGGATCTTACCTCTCATGCTAGTCTTTCATGGGTGAATGAGGAGCCTATTTTAAACTATGGACTCTATACCTGGATTTGTGTAGTACATGGGGCAATGAATGGCTATCCATTCTTCCCTACCTGGTCATGCTACTTGTTATGAATTGCTTCATTTCAGTAGGTGTAATAGAACATTGACTAGAGAACAAGTGAACAGACACCTCTTATCAGTTCCTTAGCTTTCACTGGTTTGAGGAACTGACCTTGAACTGTGGCCTGATTTTCCAACTTAAGCCTCATGAAATTGATCCAACTTACCAGTGTTTGTGTTAGGAATGGATTTTTTAGTTGGGATGCTTTATTTATATAGGGTCTAAATGAGTGTATACTGATTCATGGTTGAGACTCCAGTTTAAATGGAGTGATAGCCTGCTTTTTTCCCCTTCTAAGATTAGTGAGAAAACACTGAGTTTGCATGTTGCCGATTTTTACTGCCTATTGTTAAGACTAACATGCTATTAAGCTTAGTTGTGAGAGCACTTAAATCATTGTTATAGATTAATTTCAAATAAACATCAGGAATATAGAAAGGTGTTGATTCTTGAGCATAAAGATATTGACTTCAGAGTCTTAATAATATATATATACACATATATTTATATATATGTGTATATATATATATATATATATATATATATATATATATATGGGATAAGGGACCTTGGATGCTCTTTTATTCTTTTTTGTTCTTTCTTTTTTTATTGTAAAGATATTGTACTGGAAAGACTTGGAAAAATTATATTAAGTGAAGTAAGTCAGGCCCAAAGAAACATAGGTCCCATGGTTTCCCTTATTTGCAATAACTAATATATGTTTGAGACAAGCAGAAACGGTAAGATAAGTTGATGTTAGGCGAAATGAACCCCAAGATAAGGATTCAAATGTTTTTTCTCATTCTTGCGATTGTTTCTAACATATTTATAAGATGATTTCTTTGTTGCTTTGTATGTCCCTCCCCCACGGTATAACCCCTGTTTTCACTCTATTTGATGTTAGTATAATTTGTGAAGGGGAAGGGAAAAACAAATTGTTTAAATAGGGATAAAGGTGGACCCATTGCAACAAGGAGATATACAAGACGTTCTGTGGAAAAACGAACTTTACAACTTTGGGGCGGTTGGGGAGGAGTGGGGAGGAGGAAGGACTGGGGAGGTGTGGGGGGGTGGAATGGGAAGGGATGGGAAGGGGAAACAAAGGAGGAGGCAACAATGCTTGATAAGAAATGTATTCATTACCTTGCCCATGTAATTATAACCCCTCTGTACGGTATTTTCACAATTAAAAAAAAAAAGGATATTGTACAGAGGGGTTACAGTTACATGAGTAAGGTAATGAATACAATTACTATCAGCGTTTTTACCTCCTCCTTTGTGTTTCCCCTACTGTCCCTTCCCTTCTTACCTCCCCAACTCCTCCCTCCATCCACCACAAGTTGTAAAGATCGTTTTCAACAGAGTGTCTTGTACATCTCATTGTTACAATGGGTGGATTTGTGTATCCTTATTTCAGCATTTAGTTATTTCCCTTCCCCTCCCCAAATAAGTACAATGTATATACGAGGTGTAGGAAATCAGAATCAAATGCAGTGATAACAGGGGTTACACAGAAGGGGGAAGAACATACAAAAGAAACAAAAAAAATCACAAAAAAAAACCCAGCAAAAAAAATCCCCCAGAAAACCCCCAGAAAAAAATCTCTTGTGTCCACATCTTGGGGTTCATTTCACTTAGCATCATCTTATAAGGTCTTATATACATAGATTTTTGACCTTTTCTGCTTCTCTGTTAAGATTATCCTAGACATATACTACTTACTGCAAATAAGGGAAACCATGGGACCTATGTTTCTTTAGGTCTGGCTTACTTCACTTAATATATTTTTCCAAGTCTTCCATTCCCTAAAAAAAAATAGAGCAGTGCCATTCTTTCTGATGGAGGCATAGAATTTCATTATATATATGTACCACATTTTCTTGATCCATTCATCTACTGAGGGGCATCTGGGTTGGTTCCATATCTTGTCTATGGTGAATAATGCTGCAATAGGCATAGTTGGCCTGGTAGCATTAGTATGACCTTGACTGTGATTGGGTAATTGTCCTGAAGTAGGATTGCTGGGTCATAGGGGAGGTTCTATGCGAAATCTTTTGAGGAACCTCCATACTACTTTCCAAAGTGGTTGACCAAGTTTACACTCCCACCAACAATGAAGTTGGGTTCATTTTTGGTTACATCCCTTCCAGCATCTGTTATTAGATTTCTTGATTGTAGCTATTCTAACTGGGTTGAGGTGGTATCTCAATGTTGTTTTAACTTGCATTTCTTTTATGGCTAGAGAAGTTGAGCATTTCTTCATGTGTCTATTGGTCATTCTTATTTCCTCTTCAGAGAAGTTTCTCTTTAAGTCTTAGGCCACTTATTTATTGGGCAGTTGTTTCTTTGAGGATTTGTTGTTGGAGGACTAAATTTTTTGAGTTCCAAGTATCTTTTAGATATGAGACCCTTGTCCATTGTATGACTAGTGAAAATCTTCTCCCAATCTGTGGGCTTTCTATTGGTCTTGCTAGCTATGTCCTTTGCCATGGAGAAGCTCTGCAGTTTAATGCAATCTCATTTGTTCAACTTTTCTTTGATTTGTTGTGTTTCTGGGTCTCTATTAAGAAAATTTTGGCTCGTTCCAAAGAGCCCTAGCGTTTCTCCTATTCCTTCCTGTAATATTTTCAGGGTGTCTGTTTTGACTTTGAGGTCTTTGATCCATTTGGAATTGGTGATATATAAGGAGCTAGCTGAATTTTCTGCAGGTGTTTAACCGATTTTGCCCACACTATTTATTGAAGAGGCTGTCTTTCTTCCATTCTATTTTTTTTAGCTCCCTTATCAAAGCTTAGGTGTCTATAGATCTGTGGGTTCAGGAAATGAAGGTCACTGGAAAATAGGTCCCATTTTGTTGAAAATATTGAGGATTTTTGTATGTCTATTCAAAGCTTTATCTTTTTGTATTTATCAAGCAGAGTACATATCATTCTTTTTTTTCCTAATAAAACATTCTGACATCCTTAAGTAATTCACGTTCCAAAACACTGCTTCAGACAAGCCTAGCTAAAGGAAAACACCTACAAAGCCAGCTTGTATAGAGATATAAATGTTTTTGATACACGTAAAGTTACACCATACATTCTTTGCTGTCATAGCGATACATACAAAAGAGTATGAAAGAGTATATAGCCTTTTAAAATCAAAATTTAATCCAGAAAAACTGTTTTTATTAAAATTGAAAATTAGTTGATTTATAAGGTTAACCTCCTCCCCCAAAAAAGAAGATTGTTTGCCAGATTCTCCTTAATTTAAGAGGTACAAACTTTACATTTTACATATATTTTAAAATTTATATCTCTGTAGAAAGAACTAAAATAGTCTGGGGCTTAGTATGAAATCACCGAATGTGGCTAGTGAACATAGGTCTGCTGAATTTTTATACTAACTGAATCTTTACATGTGTGTTTTTCCCCTTCATCCTATATATTTAGTTATTTTATTCATTTATCATCTTTAAGTAGTTACACAAAAGAATTGCCATTAAAAATAGTATATGAATACAATAAATCTTGATCAATGTCATCCCTTTACTTCCTTTAAATTAAAAGGAAACAAAACAGCTCAAATAGCATTTTAAGGAGTACAAATGAAGGAAAATTAGCACTAATGTTTGTGTTTCTAGTTATTTTCTACTTTTAAAGAATCAATGTGGTGAAATTGTTGTATTCTTTACCTTTGTTCAAGAAAAATTACCGGCTCCCTTTACCTTTATTATTCAATTCTATTTTCTACACATTTGTGACTTGTCAGAAATTTTAAGCATGGCTAAAGCTGTGCTATTTGAAGGACTTCTTATATTTTATGTATTGAATGTCAGGAATTACTTTGGATAGTTCAGAGAATTTTGCAAAAAGAGTCAGAAATGATATTCCTGAGAAAATTCTTTAAGCAATTTCAGGTAGTGCAGTGATACTTCTATTTACTGATAAGAATTCATTAGCCATTTTCTTGTTTAAATTAGAGCTGAGAATGTTTTGACTCTCATGCAGTCAGATTTCCACTTCTTAAAACTGGGTGTTTTTTTCAGGATGTTTGGTGTTTGGCTGGAGATATTGAAAACCAACCATTTTAGTTGAGTGGGGTAAACTCCTGTGAAAGAGGTTGGCAATGGGTGTTCTGGAAGCCTTCATGTGGCTCTTGAATCAGCTACCACAATAGGAATGGCAGTTTTTTTGTTTTAGTTTCTCAGACTCTTTTTCACTTTTTTTTTTTTTTTTTTCTGGTTGTGGGGCCTGAACTCTGGGCCTGGGGACTGTCCCTCAGCTCTTCAGCTCAAAGTGAGCACGTTACCACTTGAGCTACAGTGCCACTTCAGGATTTTTCTGCTTATGTGGTGTTGAGGAATTGAACCCAGGGCCTCATGCATGCTAGACAATCACTCTACCACTGAGCCACCTTCCCAGCCCCTCTTTTCACTTTTTACTGTTATTCTTATCCCTTGATTCTGATTGAGCAAATCTATGGCCCCTCCCAAACACAAAACAACAACAACAGCAGCAAAAACACCTAACTTAAATGAATGCTTCTTTTCTTTGTGTCTTCCCCCCTAGCTATAGGGTTTCTCTATGGAATTTTTCATGCAAATTTTTGAAATTTTTTATGTTCTAAATTTCTTTTTACTTCTGTTACCCTGCTGAGACTTTTGTTTGTCTTTGTTAAGATTACATTTTATGATGTATTTCATGCAACTTTAGGATTACTCATTGAATTAGTGAAATGGCTGTTTTAAAAGCTATTGGATGATTCTATCTTTGTCACCTTGGTATTTTGATCTTAAGTTTGGAGTGTTCTGCATCTTCCCTATGGTAAATGATTTTTAATTAAAACTTGGATATTTTGTTTAAACATTCTAATTTAAATATTTTATGTTGCTGGAATATTGTGTTTTAATTGGATACTTTATTGTAGCCCAAACCAAGGAGGCACTGCCTTATCACTGCTAGGTGGGTTTAACGGGCAGATAGCTGTTTAATTTTCTTCACGCAGCAGCTTTTGAAATAGTTCCTTTTTAGTTTTTTCTTTTGCTGATACCATGGTTTGAATGCAAGACCTCACCCTCTTGTTTAGCTTGCTTGTTTGCTTGGTGACCTACCATACAAGCCACTCCTGCAGCCTGACTTATGGCGAGCAATATTTGATATGAAGTCTCAAGGATTTTTCCATTTGGGCTGACTTTGAATTGCTCTCTTCCAGACCTGTGATGCTAGGATTAGATATGAGTGAGTCACTGGCATCTGATTAGAAAATGTATCATTATTGTTGTTGTTATTGTTGTTATTACTGGATTATCTTGAGAAGCTCAGATCTCTACTACATTTATTTCCTGAAATGAGATGGTTGTGAATGCTGTGGGCAGGTGTGCCTCCTTACATATATACAGTGATGAAAATGGGCACTTGGCCTCTGGTTATACCATCATTTTAGGGACATAAGGTTGGTTACTGGTGGTTGAGGATAGGTTTTTGTTCATCTTCATTGGTAGAGTGAGTGGGGTGGAAAGCTTAAAGTGCCCAGTAAACCTCTCTTGACACTACCACTTTGAGGAAGAATGTGATGGGCCTTTTAGTATCCAAGGGGATTTGGAACTCTATCTTTTCCTTGACCTTTGCTAGCTTGAGAAGAAATGGAGCTACGCATTTTTCTGCTTGTTCCATTTGCCTGAGTAAGTTTGTGAGTTTCAAAAACTTGTCTGAATTACTACACTGGCTCTTTTTAGGGCTTTGACTCAAGGGTGCTAACTTTAGTTACTGCCATTGTTTCATCTAAACCTGTTACTGTTTCAAAGTTACCATTTTCTTCTGCTATATGTCTGGAAATCCAAGTCAAAAAGAAAATTCAGGACATGACAATGTTGGGTCTTGAATCCTGAGACCACCAACTGGCCTGCTATCTATATTTCAGGGCCTTTGTAGGTTTCATGTTTTGATGTCCAGGGTTTTCAGTTTTACTGGAGAAGAAAAATTTTCACTTTACACCTGCTTCCTAGAATGAGAAATTTCTTTATATTCATCATCATCAACATCATCATAAATACCATTACCATCATCAACTCCTCATCTCCAGTACTTTGTTTTTACTTGGGGCCTCTTTCTGTTGGGAAGGTACTGGACTGCTTTAATCATTCTGCTAGCTATTTTTGTGTTGGCTATTTTTTTAAGTTAGGGTCTTATTTATACCTTGGCTGTTCTGGACTCTTGCCCTCCTATTTGCTTCCTGTTTAGCTGGGGTGAAAGTTGTATACCACCACACACAACTACTGTGTTTCTTTCCTAGCAGGGATAATAAGAGCATGCCACAGTGCCCATGCATTGATTAGTTGGAATAGAGTTATGAACTTTTATGCCTGGCTGGCCTCTCACTGTGATTCACCTGCCTACTAGTCAGAGTCACAGGCTTATGCTACTACCTGACCTGCTTACACTAAGAACATTGCTCTACTCTGATTTTAAAGAGGGTATCACTTTTTATTTAATTTAAAAATATATTGATTCAGGATTAAGGCCATGGGTTATTGCTAAACTTTTACTGCTAGTAGAATATTCTATCCATGCACTTATTTCAAGATTAAGTTTAAAGGTTTAAAGTTAATTTGAAATCATAATATCTGTCTCAGTGTGGTTGAAATGAAAATCAATAATTTTGTAGATTTTTAAGTGAAATTTAAAGCTGTGTTTTTATATATCTACATATTTTATTGATTCATATATATATTTATTGTAAAGATACTGTAAAGAGGGGTTACAGTTACATGAGTAAGGTAATGAGTACATTTCCTATTGAGCATTGTTACCTTTGTTTCTCCCCTACCATCCTTTCCCTTCCCACCTCCCCAACTCCACCAGCCAAAGTTATAAAGTTCATTTTCAACATAGTTGAACATTGGTACAAGTGAAATGAACCCCAAGATAGGGACAACAGAGGTTTTTGTCTTTGTTACTGTTGTTTTTAATGTACCTATAATGTACAATGTGATTTTTTTGTTTCTCTTGCACATTCTTCCTCCATGGCATAATCCCTGTTTGTACTTTGTTTGATTCTGGTGCCCTGCATCTTGTGTATACAATTTTCTAATTTGGAGAGGGGAAGAGAAATAACAAAAGGCTGAAATAAGGATACGTGTCTACATATTTTAAAGTTCTAAAATACACTTTAAACTTCTTTCAAAAAGCAGTTGAGAGGAAGGGGTAACAGTATTTGACAAGAAATGTACTCATTATCTTACTTATGTAACTGAAACCCTTGTGTACATCACTTTTACAATAAAATAATTTTTTTAAAAAATAAAGCAGTTGAACTTTGCTTTCAAAATTAAAAATCAATGATAATGAAAATTTCCCATTTCTCCAAAATAATCTGTTATTTCAATTTCAAATTGTAGTAAATAGAGAAGCAAATATGACTAAGCACTAAATTAGATATTATGCACAAAATGATATTTGGAAAAGTGGTTTTGCCTTATATCTGAATTCCAGTACAAATAATTTAGAAAAGTTGTAACTGAGCACAAACCATGGGTTAATTCCAATGTCTTGACTTCTGTTTTCTCATTTGCAAAAGTAGAAGTTATTAAGTTTTTGGGAACTTGTACCAATTTGATATTTTCTGCTACATTCAAGCAGAAGATAAATGGATATTTCTTGTGTGTGTGTATTGTTATTAAATACCATCTGAAAGAATTTAAACAACCAGATTCATGCAAAAAAAACTAATAATATTTATCAAATAATATGTAAAACACTGATTTCTGGAGAAAAAATCCTCTGAAGTTGTGTTTGTTTTCTGTATGGTTATTTAGGAGAAAAGGTAGAAAAGTCTTCCTTAATGTTGAATAAAATAGTAATAGGTTTTATATATTAGTTTTAGCCAAATTTATTATATGTAAAGAAATTTACATACATATGACAGAGCATCTTGTGTTAAATGTGGGTTATTTTTTGAATAACAGAGCAAATGTCAAATTCCATGAGGGAATCTGGGCAAAACAAAACCTTTGTAGAAGTAGTAGGCAGAAGTTGGAATTGTAGAACTCATGCCTGTTTTGTGTGAGGCACTCAGGTTAGTCACCAGCATCACAAACCACAAACTTGCAAGAAATTGCTTGAAGGGGATCAGATTGATCATATGTTGATAGAGAAAGAAGGTTTCCAGTTAAAGGTTGCCCAATTAAAAAAAAAAGTCAGAAATATCTTTTAGGCAATAAATCTCTTCCTCCCGATTACTCGAAGTTGGGATTTACTTTCCATGAGGGACAAAAGGAGTTGAGGTCTTTATTGTCTGGGAAAGACTCTGTTTTCTTGCTGATCTTACATTGAATTTTTGTTTTTATGCTCATGCTGGTGACAGTGCTGGTCATAGTTGTGGTTGGAAAAAGAAAAGGAGGAAAAAGCCTTTGTCATCTAAGACCCCCATTTATATTGGATATTTCATAAATACTGTTCTCAAAGAAAAGTTCCTTTTGTATTTCCTTTACAGAATGTGTGTTTTCCCATATCTACAAGGGTAAAGAAATGCAATTTCACATTAGTGTAGGAATAGCACTGCTGTCATTAGCATTGGTGTGCTGGTGGGAAGTGAAGACACACAAGGGATATTTGGCAATTCCCTAGCTGTCTTTGCACATTCATTTGCTAATATGCACATCCATGTTGTCAGAAAATTAAGGCTCTCTTGTGTGTATCTCCCTTTCATGTTTGAATATGGTGTACTCCATTGTTTACTTGCAGTTTTTCTTTCTGCCTACTGATTTTATTACTTTTTGGTGTCATTATTGAGAACCTTGTTCTTTAATAAGGCAAATGGATACATTCTGCCAAAGAAAGCAAGCCTGGATTGAAACAGACCATTTAATAGAATTTTTTAAAAATCTGCTTTAAAATATTTTCAGTAAGGCCTAATCCTTGTTTTGATCATTTTCTTGTAGAAAGTTTTATTGATTCATATTCACACTGGATGAAATTAATATGGTGTTCAGTATTTAATTTTATTAACTGGGTTGAATATTCATTCTTGAGTGAGGGATGCCAAGACAGTTTCTTGGATGTACAGGTGGCACACAGCCAACCTCTGAGATGTATATAAAGAAAGAGGTCATTTTAATTATGATTATTTATTCTTTATTACAAATAGAAATCCTATGTCACTGATTTCATTACTGCTCTTAATTTAGAATGTACTCTAGTTTTAGTAGTATTATGTTATTATGATATTATTCTACTTCTCAAAATTCATAATTTAGACATGAATGGCATTAAGAATGGTAATATATTTCAAGTATTATATTCAACAGTCTTTTTTTAAATATTATGAGCTTGGTTTTTATTTTTCAAACATTGAAAATGTATTTGGACATTTAAAAATAACCTTAATACCTTAAGGTATTAACTATTACTTCTAATATATTTTTTAACCTTTCATACCTTAAATCAGATTGGGCATATCTACACTGTGAAACATTTTATTGCACACTTTTCTAATATAATTTGTTTTTATGCTGTGAGATATATTTTATATTAGAGAAGATTTTTTAATTGAGCTAGAAAACATCCGTACAAAAATGTGCATTAGATTTTTTGTAATCAGCAATTTTATAATGTTTTTGGATTCCATATAATATTCATTGCTTAGTTCTTCATCAAATATTATTTTATCATCTGGAACCCCAGAATAATAAAATATTTGCATAGAACAAAAGTGTAGAGACCAGTTCAAAATCTCATTTATATAAATGAAGAAACTTAAATGTAAAGTAATTCAAGTCATGTTTAAACTTAAAATAAATTTACTTATTTGCAGAGGTGAATTAGGAATTTATTTTCCAATTCTTTTTTGTTGCCAACTTCAGATAAACAAATTTAAATACCAGATGAGAAACCACACAGTAGTTGTTTTGGAGTGTTAGTATAAGACCTATAGTCAAAAATTTTAGCTCTGTTTTTTATAACTACATAACCTGAGGTAAAATAACAGTTGTTAGCTGTTTTCTGTAAAATTAGCAAATATCATCTAACACAATCTGATGAGGTGCAAAAAAAAAATCACCAGGGGTCTAATCATACTGTCAACAACCAAAATAAACTGTATTTTTGACACAAGTAGAAAGTGTTGTTTTTGATTGTTCAAGTGACTTATTTCACCTGCTTGCTTTTCTGACATAATTATGCATAGAAATCATTTTTTAATTTTCCAAGGCCAAAACCAGTAGATATTTGTAATATGTAAAAAGTATTTAATATTTGTGCTAATGTAATTATGTACTTTTATATGTATACTGTGTTCTTTACTGTCGAATTTGTAGGGTCTTTGGTAATATGTAACAGAAGATAGCTACACTATTGAAACTAGCAGATTAGTGAGTATGAGCCAAAATCCATTGACATGAGTAGGTAGCTATAGATCCTCATTATTCATCACTAATTTATTTTATCATGACTTTTTGGACTTAGTAATCTCTATTCATTCTTCAAAGTTTCAATGATATTATGACTTCTAAACATTTTTCTTCAACTTACATTTTAATTTTATGTCATTTATAATGTATATAAAGGATTTATTTTTAAAGAAATGTTTCATCAGAAGCATCTACAAATAAAGTTACTGCTTTATATTTTCAACTTTTCTTGTAATTGTTAGGTTTCAGTATGTTTGTGTGTGTGTGTGTGTGTGTGTGTGTTGGTGTGTGCATGTGTGTACATGTATGTGTGTATATATGAGTGTTCATATATTTTCAGGGTAGGAGATCATAACTCAGGAGCCTTAGAATTAAAATACATATAAATTTTAATACATGATTTAAAATATGTGATTTTTAATATCTCTGGGATGACGATTAGGTATACCTAATGTAAAATATCCTTCACTATTGGTATTTGTTACTTATTTCTTTATTTATCCAAGATTGTTCCAAGTATATGTGGTTTTATGCTTGTGATATGTACTAATATATTCATAAGCATATTCATTTATATGTTTAAATTGATACGCTAAATGGAAGTGGCACGGATAATCTTTGTCATTCATTTCCTATAATTTCAAAGATATTTTTCATAAACTTAATGAAATGAAATCAGTCCAGGTTATTAGTATAATATTCAAATAAATATTTAAAGCTATTGTAGCTGCTTCAGAACATCTGACTGATATTTGAAATATTATAAGGCTATCTTGGGAGAAGTAACTGTCCTGCTAGTTCCTAGTAATATAGGTAACCAGTTTCACTAGAAGAAAAAATATATGTGTGTATTAATATTATGCATAATTTGTGGGTTGCTGTCTTGGTTTGATGATAGAAAATGTTAAACAGATGACAGAAAAAGGAAGACTTTCTCAGTGACATTTTGGTTGACATAAGGAATTATTTTTAAAAGTTAATTGCTACCGTTCAGGTATAGCTGAGATAGTTATTTGAGAAGGTCTCTATTGTATGAGCTTTGACATCATTTTGGGGGGAGGGAAGATGGCTAAGATGGTAAGGAGAACTAGACGGTATTGCTGTTACATTGTAGGAATGAGGAATGATGTGTTGAAGCTTACACGTCAATCTGATTCATCTGAGACCTGAGGTCACAGGGACAGTGGAACGGGGATCTGTAGGAGAGGGTAATGATTGTAGGGCCATTCAGACTGTGAGTACTCTGAAAGTTCTTACGCTGCTCATTCTGCAACTGGATAGACATTGTTTTGGGATCTAGAATCCAAGTCTGTGTTAACAGAAGATGGACAAGAGGAGTTGAGTGTAATGTATCTGTGGAAAACATAAAGCATGGAAGGTGTGTAGAATCAGGTTGCATTTAAAGTTTAAACTATACTTAACACCTTTATTTAAAGAAGTACAAGGATAAGATCTTAAAGGAAGCCACCAAGAGTTAATGCTAATTAGTTAGAAAGAAGCCGAGCAAACAAAGACAGTGTCATAGCAGACAACCAGGAAGAAAAATTCAGGGAAAAATAATCCATAATTTCAAATCTTCAAGGAAAAAGAATCCATAATTTCAAATCAAGTTAAGAACAATTCTGTCAGAGGGTGCACAGTTTCTTTTCCAAGAGTGAGAGGCAGTATGTGTTCTATACATGGTAGGAGTAAAATTTCACTGTGTTATCTTTTCTGCTTCTTAGTCATGACTTGCTACACTTATTATATGCCGTGTTACCCAGTTTCTTCATCCACAAATCTGTAATGGTAACAGTGGCCATCTCATGAGCACATCATTAGAACTAAGCAATTTCATTCGGTGAAATGCTTGTCCAGGGTATGTGACTTAAATTTTATCTGTCTATATCTTTGATTTTTGTTTTGTTTTGTTTTGTTGATTTTGTGGCTTGAACTCAGGGCCTGGGCACTGTCCCTGAGCCTCTTTGTGCTGAAGGTTAACACTCTACCATTTGAGCTACAGTTCTACTTTCGGTTTTTGAGTGGTTAATTGGTGATAAGCGTCTCCTGGACTTTGGTGCCTGGGCTGATTTCAAACCATGATCCTCATATCTCAGCCTCTTGAGTAGCTATGATTACATGTGTGAGCCACCAGTGCCTGACTTTTAACTTTGTTATATGTGGCAAATATACGTTCTCAGTCAGTGTGTATGCATATGTGTGTGTGTGTGGAGAGAGAGAGAGAGAGAGAGAGAGAGAGAGAGAGAGAGAGAAAAGATATGTAATATATATTAAATATATGTAATATCTATTAAATATATAGTTAATGGAAGCAGTTTTCCATGGAATGACCTAAAAACAGCTATTTTTAAAGCATTGAGAGTTAAACTTGATAGCACTGCTAGGTTTAATTGACTCTCCTAACTTGGGTTTTCTTTCTGTTATTTTGGTTTTCATTCTTTGCAGAAGACACAGTCCAGTATTTGCTTACAGTTTCAATAATATGGCCACAATCACAGTAATGTTAGAGAGTATACACCAGTTCATGTTGAGAAATTAAAAATATTTGTAGATAAGATTAATGGTTGTAAACTGAGGATTAATAAAGAACATTCTTTATGTGGCACCAGTGGCTCACATCTGTAATCCTAGCCACTCAGGTTGCTGAGAACTGAGGATCATCATTTGAAACCAGCCTGGGAAGGAATTTCCATCAGAGTCTTATCTCCAGGTTAACTTTCCAGAAGCCTTAAATGGAGAGTAAGGGATACAACCTAAGCCCTAAATACTTGGCACAAAGGGAAAAAAAACCCAAAAAGCAAAAAACAAAAACAACATGCTTTGCCTGTTTTACTAATAAACTATTCACATCTGTGTCTGAAGAAACACAACCTTGATATATTTCCATTATACCATGTTGTCTTTTCAGAGGATTACAGATGAACAAAATAAGCTACTAAGTTAAAGGAGAAGCATCAAACTTACTTGAGGTTAAGGAATTCACTTTGTACTAGGGTCTTGTATCTATCTTTTTATGTTATGCACAGGGTTACTTTATGGCAAATGTACTTGAATTGGATTTTACCCCCACTATTGTAGCTTAGAGTTTTGGAAAATAATTTTGAATTTTTTTCAACTTATTTCTTTTCTTTTTATAGAGGCAGCTCTATAAATTTTCATATTAATATTTGGAAAATTAATAACTAATAGTTAACAATAATTTTTCTGTTTTCTTGGAAACTTAAGAAAAACTTTGAGCAATAGATTTCCTACATTTTGGATATTTAAATTATTATACATTGCTATTCAGATATATGGATGGAAAATAGTCACTTTAATTAGGAAGATTCACTTGGAAATGAAGTAATTTTTAAGGTAATTTCCCTGTTGAGAGTTTTACTGATAGCTTGGATTTATTTACCATGCAGATGTCATAATAAAATAGGTATTTATGGGAGACTTTTTAATTAGAAATAATGGCTTGTAAAGTCTAAGTGATGAATCATTTTATCCATATATTGAATTAAATGACCTTAATGAAAGATGATCATTGGTAGCTTTGCATTATTCTAACTGAATGTTTTCCTTCTAAAACACCACAAAAAATGTCCAACATTTTACTTTTCATTCAAAAAGCTCCACATCAACAATGAGATACAAAGATAATCAAAATATTAACATATACTCCGGAAAGAAGGTAATTTGGCTTTCATCACAACTGAAGCCGTTTATAAATGAATAGAAGAAATAGCTTATATGGCTACATATTTCTAAATGTAAATGGGATTGGAAGGAAATCAACCAACCTTGTCAAATTTATGAGTATGAGTGCAGTAGTCTAGCTGATGAGATAGCTATGCAGGTATGAAGGATATGTCATTCAGAAGGACACATTGATTCCAGTTACCTCTTTTCTGTTTGTTTGCATTTAATTATGCCCTAAAAGGATTGGTATAGGGAATAAAATATACATGAACTAGCACTTCTGATTTATAAAAGTACATCAATGACATTTCAATTTAGAGTACAACATCTGCAGAAAAAATAACACGGTGTATATGCAACGTGCATTAACAATATTGCATTCAACAGATTTTTTTATTTCTCATCTTTCCTTTAGCCTTGCTACTTGATTCTTGCTGAAATGTACATTTTCATATTACATGTACTTGAAACCTACAATCAATAAAATTGCAATATGAATATAAATAAAATTTGATAAAATGTAATGGACTTGATATCTTCCTTTGCTCATCTCCTATAAGAAGTGGTATTTCTTAATGCTTCTTAGGTAATACAGAATTAATACACTGAATCCACCAACAGATTATGTACAATTACAATTCTTCCTTCTAGTGCATCACATATCTGATGCACATATCAGAATATATTCAGCTGAGTATTTTGTTACTAAGGATAGCTGAAATTTAGTGACAACATTACATCAGGAAAGTCTCCATGGGGTTATTAAAAGAATAATTCATCCTAAATCAGAATCTCATAGCCTTTGATGTTCAATTGGCATTGATTGCTGCTAACACTCATCCTTTTTCCATATGTCTGGGCTATTTCCCTAAAATACAAGCCAAGACAGTGTCAGTGAAATGATTCTCCCCTTATCCAGATTTTATGTTGCTTCTCATTGTGACCAACATAATCTTCAGTTATGACCAAGAAAAAAGCTATACTGGGGATACAATCTCTATAAAAATTCTGTCCCTGTGAGGAATCTGACCATGAAATAAGATCTTTCACGTGCTTAAACAGTCTCTATAAGAAAAGACCACAAGATAAGAGGGCCATCTGGCAATAACAGCTGTCATCCTTCTGATTGCTCTCTCTTTGGACAGCAGGTACCTCTCTTTCTCAGAGGAACCTATGTCTTTGTGAGTCTGGCCCAACAGAAGATGACCCAATGAGATAGAGGACAAATCTTTTTTATAGTCTCAGTCTCAGTTAACTGGACCTGTTTCTTTTGTCTCAAGAAGTTTAAATGAGATTGAACTGTTCAAGTTTTTGGGGGAGTGCTGATAAAATATTGTCAATTATGTATATAAGTGCTACACAAGAAACAAAGTCAAGGTTTAATTAAATGATTCAGAAGGTAACATTTTTACAAAACCACCATATTATATATGATTGTGAGAACAATACCCAAAAATGTTTGTAAAGGAAGTTTAGCATTAGGACCTTTTTGGGGTGGAAGATAATTTTAGTCCAATTTTTGACATGAGTAATACCTCACAATGTAGGTTGAATACAGCTCTACAATGCATGGCAAAATTTTCAGTTCTTAAATAATAATAATAACAATAATAATGTGAGTGTCCTTGGATAATTTAATGAAACTTACCTCCTTTTTCCTCCCCAGTAACATAGTGAGTATAGTAGTTACTTCCAGAGTTTTAATGGGAAGGTTGAGCACAATCTAAGCTTTATTCATAAAGTGTTCTATCACAGACTAAGTTGCTGTTATATTTTGTTATTAGCGCCCTTCTTTTCCCTTTTGGACAATCAGTTGCTTTGCCAGATATATGAATACCTTGGCTTTCCTCTTCTAGGGTAAGGTGAAATTTCTTGATATTTATGTCAAGGCATAACTGTAATCATGCTAGCGCTTTTACAATTCTATTAATTATCTTTGTAACAACTGCCAAATTATTATTATATCATATTAGCTTGCTTATGATTTTTCCCCATGATCTCTCTCTCCCATACTCCTCTCTTTTGAGCCCATTTCACATCTACCTATCATGTGATAATGATAAGATAAAATAAAGGCTTTAAGTTTTTTTCCCCTAATTTTGGTGCAAAGGATTATAGATACTGAACCTCTGGGCTACCAATCTAACTGAGTATTTAACTTATAGCAGAAGTCTAGTAAGTAACAATCTTGAACTCTCATATTAATCCCATTAACTAGACAGCATAAAATTCTCATGTATCATTTTTTATTATATCCCAACATAATGTAAGTCATTTGATTTTCAGATTCATTTCCTTGACTAAAAGGTAAGCTTTTAAGGGCAGATTACATAGGTCTTGCTTTTTATTATAAATCTTTTTTTTTAGTCTCTTTAAATAGTAATACAAAGGAGGTGCCATATAACAAAACAGATCATGAATACAATGCATCCTGATCCCACTTCAACATTCTTACTTCCAATGGAATTGTACTCATACAGTAGAAAGAATGATATTTTATCATTCAAAAGAAAATGGAAAAACTTGAATATATATACTAAATGAAGTAATCCAGACACAGAGAAACAGTGGTTGCATGGTTTCTGTGGTAGATAGAATGTACTTGCAAATTTTTAAGTAAACACATTGCACCATAAGGAAGTGTTTACAAATGACTTAACTGAAGTATAATAGACTTTATGGAGAGCTCAAATAGAAATCTTTTAGAAAGACTAGGTCAAAGCTCAACTAAATCAACACCAGGAAATGGGTTCATCCAAGGTGGGGGTGGGTATAGGGGTAGACTAATGAAAGTGGGGAAAGGAAGGCAAATGTAATCAATAATTCAATGTATATACCACACAATTAAGAAAAAGAAGGTTTTGATTAAATTTTGACTCACTTTAGGTATTGGAAGATATTTGTGGAATGAACGAATTGGTTGGTACCTACTGGCAGATTCTCCTTTGCAATTCTTGATCCACAATAATAGACAGTAACATTCCAATGGTCAATAGTCATGGTAGGGAGACTGCTGTGAATCCCTATAGTAAAGTGTCCCAGTATCTGAGGTAAAGTCAGATGACATTTGTGCTGAACCATTTCTGGAACTTCATGCTGTCATAAATTGTAACACTGTAGTTCAATGATATATGTTGAGTTGTGTGACAAATGCCATGTGTACCTGCAGCTTTAACTCAATGGACATGACATTTCACTATGAAATTCTGTACAGGCCAAGTGTGACAAAAATTAAATGATATTCTCATTTAAATTCTTTGTTTTTGTAGTTAGAATAGATAATTGACACATACAGAATGGTTTCCTCTTTTATCATGAGTGCTTAATGATTGCCATGAATCATGCTGTCTATTTTAAAACTATTCTTAAATCCAGGATAAAATAATTTCAAGCAGAGCTCTTTGTACAGTAGTTGTTAGTAGAATTTTAACAGTTTTAGTCATTGAATAATTCCAGAATTAATGAAGGCTCTTCAGCTATGCTATTTCTTGAGTTTCAGTTATTGCTGATTTTAAAACATCCTCACAGATTGGTTTAACTGATAAAACTTGTAGAAAATTAAGATGTGTAAAAACAAGTCCTACACATTGTCCCTCTCGTTGTGAAAAAATGGACTTTGCATATGTTTTAATTTACATTTATAAAGCAAAACTGACTCCTATTCAGAATTGTCTCTGAAATATAAAAAATACCACCCAAATTCTGTGCAAGCAAGTTTTCTGACATTTAAATTACTGAACACAGAAATCATAGTTCCATTTATGAAGTCAATGTTGCAGTAACAGCAATGTAATTCATAATTTAAAATATCAGAATAATTTTGCCATGCTATATGTTTTGAAAAAATATTACTTATACATATTTATATATTCAATTAGGATATGTTGTGTTTTAATGTGATAAGACCATTTAATTTTATATCACTTGTGCAGATACTAATATTTGTTTTGTAGAAGTAGTAGTTTCTAAAATTAATTATGAACCACTGGCTTTGCCATTTATTTCAGCTGTTATATGATAGAAGCATTTATCACATTTTCCTTAAAAGTTTCTGATCATTACAATAAATAAATATTTTTTTTAAATCGCAATGGCAAATTTAGCAAGTAGAAAGGAAAGGTCTCTTTCACATGCTCTGCTTCAATTTCAACGCCCACCAGGTACTTATGAATTCATTACAAATGTCTTAAATTTTCCACATCAATGCATTTCCTGATGAATACGTTTGTTCCTATTATCAGTGTGAAAATAGGAATGTTGGTGTAGGTTTCTATGTATAGATCGAGCAAATCATTTTATCTGAATTGTACTTTCCATTTCTTATCTTATACTCTTAAAAATGTCTTAAATGTGATCATCTCTTAACATCCAAATACATGGTTCACATGTCCCAACTGTCACAACGACAATTCCATCTGCCTCTTACCTAGTCTTCTGATAGTCTCTTCCTTAACATGGCCAGGGAGATCAACCAAAAACATAAATCAAATCCCATTACCTCCACTTACAACTTCCCAATTTGAAAGGTTATTTCGTTGCTTTGTGAGTTCCATATAGAACTTACCCATGAGGAATTAACCTTCACTGTATTAATTTCAATTAGCATGTCTACTGACCACTTATTAGTGGCTATTTTTGTAGCAGTCACATTATGAAAATCTCAAAATAGTTGTTTTGAATATTATATTCTATTAGAGGGTTCAATGAACAGTTTATAATTCAAATTCTGAATTCTCTTCAGTTTGAATTATGTGTACACTGAATAATTTAATATGAATAAGACTAGAAAAAAATCATTTACATGTAGTCAAGATTAAGCATTGGTAGGCACTGAATAAAGTTTATGATACAAAATTAAGCATTTATGATACAATAATACTATTTCCTGCATTAGTCCAGAATAGTATTAGCCTGTTGATGAAAACTATCCTAACCCAGACAGTCCTTGGCTTATTTCTTACATGTACTATTTCTGTATTTTGTAGATCCATCACTTATACAGCCCAGGAAAATGGTTACTGTCACCTTCTTTTCTGTATTAGCACTAATGACACAAATCTCACTGGATAGTTTCTACTCCCAATGATGTCATAAACTAGAAGGGAAAGGTCATAGTTGATCTCTGAAGATTTGTAAATATGTAGCTTCAGAAACATCCTAAGTTCCTAAGAGATGTATGAAACAGAGAGCGTTGCCAAATTCACTACTAGGCCAATGAACTTTACCATATTTCATAAAAGAAAGAAATCAGTTATGGGAGATGCAACATGGTATACTGCTCATTCCAGAGTTGAGTATGTTCAAAGGCACAGAGGTGTCAAGTACTTTACCAGACACTGGAGTGAAAGTTTAGCAGTAGGGAATTCTAAAAACCATTGAGGACATTTTTTTCTGGAAATCCTAGTGCTCAGGTTTATAAAGAAGAAAGTTAGCTCCTGGTGTGAAATACCAGATGGCAATCCAGTGGATTAAGTTCCCCAGGTATACATGTGTCATAGGAGTCGTAGAAAAGTACCAGAAAAATATCCTCTTTGTCTAGAATGTGAACCTCATTATCTGTACCCTGTAGTGACAGAAAATGTCAAAAAATGAGGGAAGGAGGGATCAGGACTGGGAGGATTACAGGCAGAGAAGCAAACAAGAGTAACAAGTAAGGCAAGCTTTACTCAAGGTGAGACCCATCTTGGGAAAAAAAAAACAAAAACAAAAAGAAAAAACCTTGTACTGAAAATTTCCTTGAGACGCTTGATCTAGGGATAGTGATCCATATACATCAAAACAGATGAAGTAATTCAATTTTTCTGAGGCAAATGGCATGTATGATGAAAATGATATTAAAAAAGATTCTGAGATGTTGCATAGCTTGAAAATGGAAGATGATAAAAAAATTTGCATCAGTTAGGAGCTTCCAACCTTGATGTGAGCTCACATATCAGTTGCAGTAAGGTAACACTACTAAAGATCAAATAGAACTATTAAAGACATTGCGAGGGACAAGTTTCTCAACTGGAGAAAAGGGAGGTTCCAAATTTAGTATCATTTTCCACATAAACAGTGCTATGTCTGCCTTACTCCTAGTGACATTATGGTTTATTAAAGTCTGCTCCTGAATAAACTTAGCATGACCAACAATGCAAAGCACAAAGTACTTTTGAAAATGAACCTAGGACCTCCAGTCTTCTAGGCAAATACTCTACCCAAGATATTTGATTTACATTTTTGTTTTTGACATTTGCACAGGATGATCTAGAACTCCTAACTCCCCTACTTTCATCTGCTTGGAAGCTGAGATTACAGGTATGCAATGGTACCTCATCTACAAAGCATACTTTTATGATGTTTTCTTTAACAGCTTCATTATATTGCAAATTTTTATATGAGAGTATATTTCAAATTTCTAAATTTAATCAATTTTAAATTACTGTAGTTTTAATGTTCAAATCCTTGGTGTACTTATTATTCTTCTTCTCAACTGAACGATGAGTTTTCTATATTCAAATATGCATGTTTTAACAAATTCAACCTCTGTTTTCCAATTTTTAGATTCCTAACAATATTATTTGATCCAGGACTTGTTATAGTATCTATTTTGTTTAGTATCTATAGATACTAAACAACAGTATAGACAGTAACAGTCTATAAATTGTAAGCATGGTTCTTGGGAATTTCAGGCAATTTTTAGTTTTTCTCTTTTACAGAATGGTGGTCAATTTTTGAGTTTGTGTTAAACTAGATCTCCTTCAACGCCAAGTACACAAAAACATTACATTTCCCAAAGCATTATTCTAACTTTGTGTTTTTCACAGCTATGTGTGTGACTCCTTGGGGTTTAGCAGCTTATTTTGTTCTTGGAATTCTTTATACTCTACTCTGTATTACTCAAATTATGGGATTCATGGTCCATACAGGGCTTGCTGGTCTTAAAACTACATCCACAGATTGCTCATAGAACTTAAAAAAATACTGAATATTAGTAGAATGAATGAATGTATTTGCCAAATCATGTCAATTGAAAACCCTAAAATATAACCGAAAAAAAAGATCTGGTACAAGAGTACCATTATTTCTTAATGACTATTATTAAAGGAAAGAGAAACCCAGATGCAAGATACTGAGCTAAAATAAGTTATACTAAATAACAAGATGAAGGCCCTCACAAGTACCTCATTAAGTTGTAATATACTCTTAAATGAAAACTTTCTAATATTTTGCTTCATCTAATAAAGTAAGCTTTCTTTATGAATCTGTCTGAGATATATTAACTCTAAATCATTGTATTTACCAATTATTGAAAGAACAAAATGAACCTTAGGGGTTTGAAAGTCAGCCTTTGATAACAGTAACTAAGTTTGCATTTTCTTCTGTGAAGATCTGGTCTCAAGCAATGTTTCAGAATGATCCTTTTATAAATTAGACATGGCATTTGTCCTGCTAAGGGAACAGATATAAATACACTGTTTTATGTTGGCTGAATTTTTCAACAGCTTTTCTGTTTACTTGAAGATGACCCTGGGACGTATAAATATTAGAAAAAATATTACATTCTTTTTTTCTCTACACTCACCATATATCACCATGCTTTTCTTACTCAATTTTAGTTAATAGCATAGAGGTTTATATCACATAGGTTACTCATAGAGGTTTACATAGGTTAAATATACAGGTTTATATCACATAGATTACATTTGTAGAAATAAAATAATCTGCAATAAAATTGCTACAATTTCATAAAGCCCATCCTATTTTTTAAAAACACACACATACACAAAAAACACCACACTTTGTAGTTCTTGCATTCAGAATATTTGTGATGTATCCTAAAAAAATAGAATGGAAGAAAGACAGGCTCTTCAGTAAATGGTGCTGGCAAAATTGGTTAATCACTTGTAGAAAACTAAAGCTAGATCCTTATATATCACCCTGCACCAGAATCAACTCCTAATGGATCAAAGACCTCGGAGTCAAAGCAGACACTCTGAAAACATAACAGGATGGAATAGGTGAAACCCTAGGTCTTCTTGACACAAGCCAAAATTTTGTTAATAGAGAACCAGAAACACAACAAATCAAAGAAAGATTGGACAAATGGGATTGCATAAAATTGCAGAGCTTCTGAATGGCAAAGACCAATAGAAAGCCCATGGATTGGGAGATGATCTTCACTAGCCATACATATCTAAAATTTACTTGGAGCTCCAAAAATTAAATCCACCAACAACAAATTCTCACAAAACAAGTGCCCAATAAGTAAGTGGGCTAAAGACTTACAGAGAAACTTCTCTGAAGAGGAAAGAAGGATGGCCAATAGACACATGAAGAAATGCTCAACCTCCCTACCCATAAAAGAAACGCAAATCAAAACAACACTGAGCTACCAAGAACTCTAATAACAACAGATACTAGAGGGGATGTGGAGAGAAGGGAACCCTATTGCATTGTTGGTGGGAGTGTAAACTTGTTCAACCACTTTGGAAAGTAGTATGGAGGTTCCTCAAAAGACTCCACATAGAGCTCCTCTATGATCCAGCAGTCCCAATTTTGGGCATTTACCCTAATGATCACAAACAAGACCATACTAAAGCTCCCAGCACAACTATGTTTATTGAAACATTATTTACCATAGCTAAGATATGGAAGCAACCCAGATGCCCCTCAGTAGATGAATGGATCAAGAAAATGTGGTACATATACACAATGGAATTCTATGCCTCCATCAGAAAGAATGGCATTGCCCCATTTGTTAGGAAATGCAAAGACTTGGAAAAAAATATATTAAGTGAAGTAAGGCAGGCCCAAAGAAACATAGGTCCTATGGTTTCCCTTATTTGCAATAACTTATATATGTCTGAGACAAGCAGAAATGGTCAGACAAGTTGATTAGGTGAAATGAACCCCAAGATAAGGACTCAAATGGGTTTTCTTTCTTGCTATTATTTCTAACATATTTATAAGATGATTTTTTGTTGCTTTGTATGTCCCTCCCCCACGGTATAATCTTTGTTTTCATCTGTTTGATGTTGGTATAATTTGTGGAGGGGAAGGGAAAAACTAATTGTTTAAATAGGGATACAGGTGGACCCGTTGCAACAATGAGATATACAAGTCGTTATGTCGAAAAACGGACTTTATAACTTTGGCGTGGGAAATGGGAGGGCAAGCAGGGATGGGAAGGGGAAACAAAGGAGGAGGCTACAATGCTTGATAAGAAATGTGCTCTTTATCTTGCCCATGTAATTGTAACCCCTCTGTACAGTATTTTCACAATAAAAATTATTAATTAAAAAAAGGAATATTTGTGCTCTACAATTCACTTTGGAATATGTCAATGTTTTCAAGATGGGCTTCAAGATGGGAAGGAAAATTCATGTAACAGGTTTTTCAAAAACCTATTTTTTAATTATTACTTTATTGTTATGAGAGGAATATTACAATAACACAAGTCCAGTAATAAGTACATTTCCTTTTGTACGGTGTCTTCTGTTGGTCTCCTAGTTCCTCCCTCCCATAGCCCCCAATGAGTTGTATAGCTCACTTTGATCAGTGTACATCTTCAGAAGGATTGGGGGGGAGGGTACAGAACTAGAGGGAAAAACTGTGAAAAATTGCAGCAGTAGAACCCAAAGCCTATTTGTGAGGCACCATCTGTTGCCTCAAGTTACTTCTCAGCCTTATCAACCTTGTCCATAGATACCTTATAGCTCTTCCTTAAGGGCATGATTGAAGATGATTTTATAAAGGACTAGCTAACATTTGTGGTAGATCTGCACTATTTGTCTCAACTCCTTTGATGTGATTTGAAGGTTTGGGAATGTTGAAAATGTGCATAGTCTGTGTATTTTCTTTACCTCTTAATAGTGTAAAGAATGGTGATTATCATGGCTAGCATCATCACATCAGCAATAATAACAGAATTACAATAATCACAACTAAGGTCCTAATATTTAGTCAATATGTGCTTATTTAAATAATATGCCATTTGAACTATGTGACATTCAAGAACAGGGTTAACAGAATTACAATAATCACAACTAAGGTCCTAATATTTAGTCAATATGTGCTTATTTAAATAATATGCCATTTGAACTATGTGACATTCAAGAACAGGGTTAACTTATTTGTCCAACTTTGTTCAACTCAGAACTTGGAGGTCCAATAGCTCAATTCATTTCTTTCTGAAAAAGTATAGCTTGGTTTCAGTAAATTCCTCCCCCCCAATTCATCTTTGTAGATTTCTTCCCATGTCAAACTTATCTGTACTTGCTTCATCAATTTTAATCTCTACTTAGATAATTCTTAAATTGGTATCTGTAATCCTCTTACATCTCATTCCCAATCTAGGTCTCCAAATGCCTTGTCAAGGACTCTGTCTAGAAATGATCTAACACCATCACTGTGTTCATATTACTGTTTACTCCACATTTCTCTAGATTAATGATTTTTTGTCTCCATGCTCTGCAAATGGGAAAAATATAATGCTGATTCTGTACACATTCCTGGTATTCTTACTTTTCTGATTCAGTAGTATATTTCATACATATATTTGTTTAAATATCGTTTTCATTTAGCATGTTCTACAGATGAAAATAAAGCCATATAAAGTTTTCTTTTCTTCTTTTTGTGTTGGTCATAGGGCTTGAACTCAGGGCCTCACTGGCATCCCTGAACTTTTCACAAGGCTAGAGCTCTACCACTTTAAGCCTCAACACCATTCTTCTTTTCCAGTGGTTCATTGGATATTAAAATCTCAGGGACTTTTCTGGTAGGGCTGGCTTTACTCTGTGATCCTCAGATCTCAGCCTCTGAGTAGCTAGGATTACAGGAGTGAGCCACCAGTGACAGGCCCTACAAGCTTTTCTTACCTGCTGCTGTTGTATGAATTTTCAAAAAATCATTGTAAAGATTTTTATATTATAACACTATTTTATAATAATACATATTTCATATGAAGGATTTCATAAATGCCTCTGACTTTATGGCATTTATAGTTTCTCATAGTTCATGACAACCAACACTAGGCAAATTCAGAAATCCTTTTCACAAATCATAAACTCTAGTCAAGCTAGATAACTTTTCATTTTTAAAATGACTTTATTTCTTTGTAGATAACTCTTTTATTTCATATCTCCCTTATCACAGCCTTCCTAAAGTCATTACTTCCTTCATTCTGTGTGGATGACTTTTCAATGGGAAGTAATCTGTCCCTGATTGGTAATGGACGTGCGTGAGTCAGCATTCTCCTCTCTATTGTTAATGATCAATAAAGATTTATTGATTTGATATTGATTTGAATCAGTTCCGTCCGCATAGTAAGCTTGGATTTTTGAGATATAGATATTTCGAAAGCTGTTGCATCATGTGAAATACCTTTGCTGGAAGCATTGATTCTGAGCATGGGTGTAAATTTTGAATATGCTAACTTTCAAGTATCACCCACTTTGATGAAATAGTAAGGCTCATGATGAAATTTATAAGCTAATCTAACAAATGTTCTTATGTTATCCAGTGAAAATTCTAAATAATGCTTTCTGACACAGTACTTATTTGAACTCCAAAGAATAATTTTGTTCATCACTATTTCCAAAGATTTTATAACTTATAGATTATTACTCATCTCAAAAAGTGTGTGTTGATTCAGAAATTCTGAATCTTATAGGGTATATATTGTATCTAGTACTTAAATTGTCTCCTGGATTCTTGCAAGTTGAGTAAATCTCCCTCTATATGCTGAAAATAGAATGCCACCTTTTATCTTTTGGGGGTGTAGGGCCTGAATTCAGGGCCTGGGTACTGTCCCTAAACCTCTTTGTGCTCAAGGCAAGCACTTTACCATTTTGAGCCATAGTGCCACTTCTGGTTTTTAAGTGGTTAATTAGAGTAAGAGTCTCTTGGGGACTTTTCTGTCCAACCATAATCCTCAGATCTCAACAACCTGGGAAGCTAGGATTACAATGGTGAGTTATCAGTGCCCAGCTTGGAGCCAATTTCTAATAATCAAAAACATTTTGTTGACAACTGTTTATTCATTTAAAAATGAAAGTGTTCAGGGGAACATATAGAAGGGTTGATTACTTGGTATTAGAGAATTCTATCTAAGTTGTACCTAGAAGAGTAAATCTGAATATAGAAAAATATGACTTGCCAATAGAGCAAGAAATGATACACAAATTTGGAGGAATGATTATGTGTGTACACAGAATGAGACATAGTAGAGCTGTGCACAATATCACATTCCTGGAAGAAAATGACTAGGTGTTAATCACAAACGTAGACTTGGAGAGTTAAAAGGGAGCCACTGGGTTATTCCAGGAGAGAGATAACAAGTTGAATTGATACACTTTGCTGTTAAGTTTTAAGTGATGAGAAACTTGTCATTGAGTTTCTTTACAACTACATTTTGATTTTCTGGGAAGATCCAGTCCTATTCCCCATTCTTATTTGAGAATGATCTTCCTAGACTATCAGATGGGGTGAATGATAAGGTCACCACCAATGTAAAATAGAAAGCAGGAAGGTCACCTTAATATCCATTCATGGTCTAGGTTTTCTGAAATCAAAAATGTAACTATGCATCTTAGTGAACAGTACTTAAAAAATAAAGGTACTACTACTAGGAGGGAGCTTATATTCTTTTTATTATATTTTTCCCTTCCCAAACATGGAATTTTTATGACCAGAAAGAGAGAGATGGAAAACATTTTGCTCAAGGCAGTCCTTGTTTTGGAGCATTTTGCAATTTTAATTTATTTTTGCCCTAAATTGTGTTTAATAAAATGTATCTTGGAAACAGAAAACAGACTATATAGCATTTTAAATAGAAGCTAAAAGAGTTAGATACAAAACCATTTTGTTCTAAATCTAGTGCACTGTTTCTGACCCTATTCTTTCCAAATTTGGTCCATTGTAGATGAATGAAGTCATGTAGTTTCCTCAACTAAAGGCTATTTAGTGTTCTTTTTATGCAACATAGTCTGTTTACCATCAATTGAAATCATCTTCCCATTCCTCTTGTATACATACTGCTATTTTCTTTGCAGACACAATGCTTATTTATTTTTAAATATTAAATAATATTTGCAGAAATCCATGGCTTAAATAACTTCACTTAAGAGATAAATCATTTTAATCTTTTGAAATAACTGCAGTTGTGCTACTTTATCACCACCAATGATATTTAATAAATATTCAATTGCTATTTAATAGTAAAAAAACTACATATGAAGTATTTGTGCTTATTATTTAAGAAAACTCTTAAAAGGTTTGAATTAAGTTGGCATATAAATTTGCAAGTATTTTATTTTGTCACTTTTCCCATTAATTGAAAACTGAAGATGACATTTCTGACCATATCGGTTTTACTTTTCTGTCAATGCTGGTATGGGTGTCATGCATGAATCTGTAACACTTTGTCACCCTATATTTACTTTGTTCCGCCTTGGGGAATCACATATCAACGTCTGAAAGAAGCAGCTGAATGAAAATAAACTAGAATTAACTTTAAAAATTAAAACCTTTTTACTGTTATTCACCAAGATCAATGGTGGGTACAAGGATACCTTTCACTATACATTATGTGAGATTTATATCAAAAACTGATTATTTCACCAACACTGGACCTCAATAGTCTGATTTTGCAGTGGATGTCATTTTAACTACATTGGAAATATGCTTGATTCTGATGTGGGAATCAGGGTATGCTATTAGAAAAAATGGCAGGAATTTGCTGGGTATTATGTAGTAAAGGCAGACGGACATGTGCTTCTTGCTCATGATATCTACACTCATTCTGTACATCTGGGAATGTATTGCCATTCTGACTATAAAGGCATCTTGTGCTGCCTCTGATCTGATTTATATTCATCAGCTCAATATTGATCATTCCTTTAGTGGAGTAGCATTTAGAAATACTGGAGCTTTTTCTGTCTCTACTGGCTCTAGATACCATTTTGCTAACCTTGTGGTTCTTGAATCCTAAACTTTGGCTCTTAGTTACATGTTTCAATTTGTCCCTGGACATCATACCCCATCCCACCTAACCCGCAGCCCCAGACTAGGTGGGCAACTTTTATCTCCTACCCAGAAATAGCATATGAGGTTAAAATTGCCTCAAACAGATTTTTTGTTCTTTTTAAAAATATTTTATTTGATTGTAAGGGTGACATACAGAGGGGTTACACTTACATAAGTAAGGTAATGAGTATATTTCTGGTCAAACATTGTCACCCTCCCCAATCTCCCCACCCTGTCTGCTCCCCCCTCACCAGCCTCAAGGTTTTTCATTCTTGAATTAGGTTTTCACTTTCACAATTAGATCTTGGCCTGCTTTCTTTAGTATCCTCTCAGAACGCAAAACTTCTATTGAACTTTGTAAACAGTTTAAGTCATTCTTCTCCAGTTTTGAAATGCTTCCCTTTCTTGCATGTTTTCTCATACGAGTGCCCTCATTCATATATTATGTTCACTGTCTTTAGATTCTTAGATGTATGCCACCATGGCCAGGCTTGGATTTTTCAAACTTGAAGCATTCGTAGGATTATGTATTGTCAAATGTTTTATCATTGGAAACACTTTTGGTTAAATATACACAATCTCTGCAATTAGTTTCATTAATTGAGGATGTTTGCACTATAGAAGTTTGTTTCATTGTTTATTGAATTCCCATCCTGATTATTGGATCTTCAAATACTGCTCTCAGATACTCTCCATGTATTTACAATAGAAATTCTAAGAAAGGTCACTTGAGGTTAGCTTTCTCCTCTTCATTTATACATGTGGAAAGCAACGGTCAGAGGTTGATCTTGAACTTCCTGATTTAGAAGAAGCCAACATATACACTCAGCAATGAAGTAATTAAGGCATTTGGGTGCTATAGGTTAGCAAAATATTTCATTCGTGAGCTGAGATCTGAAGCTAATTCATGGACTTATATGAAATACATATAAAATAACACATTAAAAAGGAGGGGGGAGAGAGAATTGTATTCACTAATCTCTAAAGTGCAAATGGAAAATTATGTAGTAAGGTTGTCATGAATTTTGAGGGAGATGATTTTGACTTAAATAGAGATAGATGAGTAATGGTAATGATATTAAGGGGAACAGTTACATTGTGATTTCTGATTAAGAAAGTATAGTTGCCATGTTGGTACATAACACCCTTCTTTTTTCATTGTAGACCTTGCAGAAAATATTGTTTCATAGACACTTTATTTGACTTTTCAGTCTAGGTCAGATTTTTCTTTTTCTACACTTGCTTTTAAACTAAATATAAATGAGATTTCTGCTCTACAAAAATGAGAGAAAGTAACTATTCTTGCCCAATTGTAAAGGATTTAAGAAGGAACAATAGGGCATTCTCTTCTTCAGTGCTATTTCAGCCCCTTCCTTTTCAGTTTTAGCCTTCCCTGCTCCTCTATATTTATTCTTTGTTACTGACCACATAAATCTGATCAGTGAATGAATTCCAGTGTGATGTTACTGAAGAGTTAATACCATTCTTCCTAAGTGACTTTATGTTATCCTATTAGAAACAAGAGGCATTGGATAGGTTTTACTTTACCAAAAAAAAAAGGTGTTTTTGTTTGTTTGTTTGTTTTTGGTTGGTTGTGGGCCTTGAACTGTGGGCCTGGGAAAAAAACTATTTATATATGGCACAATTTTATCCTATCAACATGTGTCAGTTATTTAAAAAAAACTAAAGCCACAGATATTTCTTTTAAGGAAATATCACATTCTAACATTAAAAAAGAAAGGAACAACACCAAACACACACACATACACACACACACACACACACACACATACAGACACGAGAAAAGAATTAGTGCCTCACATCATCGCTTTTAAAATACAATGCTACATATACTCTTGATGGATCTCTATTTGTAAGAATGGGAAGACACTCTCAATACCTTCACATTGTAACTCCCATTCACCTAGAACCTGAAATAGCAGAAGTGGTTTAGTCTCTCTGGGGCCTTGCTGCCTTGATTTTCTGGTTGTCATTGAATATAAGAAGATGATATATTGTCTGATTATCTTCAGAGTGATGCCTAACAGTTTATGAGCATGAGATCTAAATCTAGCTCAGCATCGTGAGAACACAAAACTTGAGAAAAAAACAAGGAAATGTGTGGGTTCTGACCAGTATACACATGTCAGCATCATACCTAGTAGGTGCTCTGAAAATGTTGTGTTTGGACGCTTTTGGAATCATTGTCCATGTAATTTGTTTTCCTGCTCACTGCAGGAGAGTAAGATGGAGATCATATATTATATTTGTGTAGTTATCAACTTGGGTAGGTTCACTAGGATTTCTACTATTAGGTGTAGGCATTTCATAGTCTCAGTACCCAAAATATCCATTATTATGAATCAAACAACATGTATTTAGTCAAAGTACATTCTAAAGGTATTACTTTCTCAGTCCCATTACTCCAATTTATTGGTGCTTAAATTTGTAATGTGTGAATTTCCTGGACCCCTGGTAACTGTATATTGCCTAATCTTAAGTATATCAGGGGCTTTAGTGTTGAGACTCGCTACTAATTTTTTGTGATTCTCTCATCTATTTATCATTCACTGTTGTAATTTCTTATTTTAGGGTAGATATTCCTTTGAGTCACTTTGTCAATTCCCATACTATTTATTTTGAGTATTATAACACCATATTGGCTTCCAGTGATCTCTGTGTATTTTACTGACACCAACTGAACTGTGGTTTAATTGTCAACCAAGTTCTTTCATATTTTCTGTTTCTTAGGGATTCCTGGATTCTCAGAACAGACATTTTATATTGTTACTTGTGCCTATATGATTGAATCAACAGCTGACACATTATTAAAATATGGTATCAAGTGCTGGTTTTCCTTTAAGGAGTTAGACCTGAGATGCAGGAGGGAAATCAGGACCTTCATGTAGGTCAGTAATGACAGTGCCATCCGTAGGGGAAAATGTATTTTCCATGGCTTGCCTAGCATAGATGGAAATACAGATTAATACTGGAAGAGATTATAAAATGGTAAGAGCAATTTCTATCTTGTTAAATCCTCAGAACTTAGTTAAGGGATGTTCACAGAATAGTAAAAACAAGCAAAAAAAATCCTAAAAACAAAGAAAAAAACCCTTTAGTGATATCATTAACAATGATATTATAAAAAAATCTTCCTCTGTTTTTCTCACCTTTGTAAACAATCAAGTATGTATTTATTTACCTTCTTGTAGGCATTTGCAAGTAAAATGTTTGTAAGCAAAATGCAATGCTAAAAAAAATAAGTAGAAGAGGATAGAGAGACAATAATGACAACTAAAGGACTTGGAGAAATAATTCTGAGTAGTCTGGTGGTCAAGAAAGAACATGTCTTGAATCCTGATCTATTGCTTAAAGACGTGAGTTTTGCCAGGTAATTCTAACTCACTTTCACTCAGTTTCTGTGCAATGAGGGTGATAAAAATGCTTATTTCATGGAGTTCCTTAGACATTTAAGTGACAAAACATACAGAAAGCACTCAGCACACTTCATGAAATGTGCTTTATTTGATTAGTGCTGATCCTTAACTCCTGTGGACTTCAACTGATTAAGTTGAAATTTGATCCAAATGTGTATGATTAGCAACAGCATTATGGGACAAAAATAACAGTGGGTGTTAAGGGTAGGGAAGCCAAATTTGGCAATATATCTTTCTTCCCAAATACTGAGTGTAGTTGAGAATTATGGGTTAATTGGTTGCATAATAAATTGAAATATTCACTTGACTTGTTTTTTGATTAGAACTAGATTCTTTACTTTTGCATAATTGTCTAGTAAGAACCCTTGATAAAATCACTGTTAGAAATTGGAGTGATTCTTTTGGATATGTTAGACAAAAGAGTACATGTAAAGAGGAAGCAATAGTCTGTTTTTCCGATCTTAGAGTCTTCTCAATGTAGTTATTTTATAGTATATAAAGTGTGTAATTCATGAAGGATATTTACGTAGGGATTGATATCTTGTTTCTCCATATTGAAAAAAAGAGAGGATTTGCAAGTTTATAAAATTATACTAATTTTTCTTTAGTTTTTCTCCTTCTGATGATTAGTATTCCATTTATTTTCATAGCAGTGCAGTTGGAAAAGTCTGTATACAAAATAGTTCATCTCATTTTATTTCTGAAAAATACTTATGATTTCCATTGCTATCCAATGGAACACAGATGTACAATGTATTTACCATAAAAACCACAGGAGAGGAGATAACCCTGAACCTAACCTTTCTTTCACTCCCAGTCATATGCACTAGTAAGTTTGAGGCAGAGTCTGCAGAGTATTTCAAGGGGCCAACAGCAGCATAGAACATTTATCTGACATTTATTTGATATACAGATGTCTCTAAGTATTAGATAATATAATTCAATTTTCTGTCATTGACGTGTTGTTCCCTTGAGTTGTTGAGTAGCAGAAAGAATTATAGTGTAGAGATACTTTAAAAAGAATTCAGGAAAGCCTTACACTCACCATTAAACTCATCAGGAAAAACTCTCCTCAGACATTTCACTATTATTCTCTGTTCATTAATTTAAACAAATATAAATGGACTGCAGAACTTTTCATCATGACTAGAATTCAGTAGGGTAATGTATACTTGAAGTTAAGATCAGCTTTGATTACTGTAGATTATCAAGATAGTAAAAAAAATAGTGGTAAAGGAAATATGATTTTTAAGGAGTTAGTGATTGGTTTGTGAAAAAATAGAACTCACTCACATAGTTTATTAGCATAAAAGGAAAAGAGATAACTTACTTATATATTCAATATATGAAAGTAAAATTTGTAAAGTCTTAATGTTTAGGAACTGTGAAGTTTCCTTTAACTTAATTATTAATATCCTGGGGTGGTTCCAACCATTCTATATAATGCTACTCTGATTCCAATTCTGATTTAGGAATTAGTGCCTGTAAATTTGCTTTCTGCATTGATATCTCAAATTATAAAAAAAAGAACATGATTATTAGCCTCAAAAATCATAACATACTTTAAAGATAATACTAGACACAGTTTTAATACATTGAGCTATTATTTATTTGTATTATAGTCTTAACTACTTATTTTATAAACTACTTATTTAACATATCATTGAAATTCAAAGTAGTATTTGTTGTAATATTTTGTAACTATTTTCATTAGTGATAGAAATAATACACATTTTTGTATTCCTAGTACACTCAATGTAATAATTTTGGAGTTTGGGAAACTTCTTAAACTTAATTTAAAATGGGTAAATAATGTGAGAAAGATAGGTCTTCAAGAATTTTTTTCCTTTAAAAGATAATAATACTATCATAGCCTTTGCTGTGATCAATTAGTAATTCATAATAATAGTACAAAGAATGTATAATTCCACTAATGCCAAAATAATTTTGGTCTTATAATGTTAAGTATTTTAAATGTCATATTAAATGAACAGTTTTATATGTGGAGACTAATTAAACAATTCTAGCAACCTAAAATAATTGTCTAGTGCATGTTATGGTGAATCCTTCTTATAATCCCAGCTATTCATTGAGCTAACAGAAAAATTGTGTTTTGAGGCCATGCCAGGCAAAAGGTTAGCTAACTTTATCTCAAAACAAACAAATAACAAAAGGACTGAGGGCATTCAAGTGCTTACCTATCAATGCATAGGATTTGAATTTAATCCTCAGTAGTGTTTAAAATGAATTGCCTAAACCCACATGATATAACCAACTAAAACATATTTATTCAGTACAACCTTTGAGTGACCATCTACTCCCTTGTCACTGGGAAAATGTGAATACTAGTTTAGGGTTGAAGCCTTTACTATTCCAAATTATCACCACTAAATTGGTTATTTGTGAGCCATAAAAAATACACCTCACATTATTTGGGATTGGTAGAATATTACAACTGTAGTTTCTAACAGCCAGTATGCCTGGGAAAACAAGGTGGTACATTTTGTAATATGCTTGTTAAGTGGGCTGGATGGAGATATTCAAGTAGCCATTATGCATACAGTAAATGTTTTCAGCAAAGGTAGTGAGTATGACTATTGAACCTTTGCTTGGATTCTAGAAGTCAGATAAAGTCAGCTAAAAACCAGGTGACCAAAAATATTTCACGTGATATCATTATCTGTTCCCAGTGTAAATATGGTATAAAAATAGTAAAATCATTAGATAGAAGAGATAAGCCAGTAACAGATCCCAGTGTAATTAAAATACCTGACTAAATGATAAAACAACTGAACCAGATACATAAAAAAGAACTTGGAGTATTTAAGTACCATTCTTATTATAACATGTCAGGTAATTCTAGTAAACATCCCCTAACCTTCATTCATAACAATACCATACCTAACAACTATCTGCAAGTGGCCCTGTCCTCTTTACTCCTTTCTAATTTAAACAAGATAAACACAAGCCAATTTCTCAAAAGTAACAAATCATCAAATTCTTATGGGCAACTGCTAAAATCTTTGCTACGATTGAGTAATGTTACTGGCTACTGACCTTTGATTTTACATGTTTATTTTCAAAACCCTTACCTTCTGACATAAAGCAAGCAAGCTCTGATGATGGTGTGAACATTGTCCAGATTGTTTTTCTGTTTAGGCTTGATTCTGCCAAGTGCCTAGATTATGCCTACTTTGGGCTTTGATTTGTTCCTCTGAATGAATATCCTTTAGGCCAAGTGGTTGCCTTGGTCAAGGTTATGCTTCTACTGTACTCATTTAGTGCTCAATTGTAGGATACCAAGATCTAAACCTCTTATAGGGTCACTCTAAAGGGCAATCTTGAATGCCAGTTCAATCTTCCCTTCTTAGTTCTGCATTTTTCTCCTTCTTGGTTCATTTTTCAGCAACCCTAAATTAAGTTCAGAGTCTGATGCCCAGAGAACCTGAGTTATGATTCTAGGCACATTCAGGATACTATTTCAGATCTTAAAGATATTGTCCATGTTTCTGCTGATTTGTGAAACAGGAAGGCAAACTGTTGTACTTTGTTGAACTTGTGGTGGTAAAGTGTGAGAATCTTTTAAATATTCTTGGCTTGGTTTTGAAAATCATCCTTAGCATCTTGTCATCCATTAATAGCATTTCAAGTCATGAAACAGATAACTCCAATCCTGTTTTCTCTTCATTCTCACTAAAATTGTTGGCATAGCTATGATGAATATGATATGTCCACAATCTGTTATGAAACTTGGAGCATTTGTGGCATGTAAAATCGCATGATGTTACTTTTTTTAAATGTCTGAACAAATATGTCAGCATATAAAATGACTTGGTTTTATTCCCTCCAGGCCCTTTGTGTCACCCCACTTTGCTTGTGGTACAAGGGGTATGGTACAGGCGAATGGAACTTGGGAAACAGAATCAGATTTGCTATAACTTTCTAATGGCTCGATATTTACATTACCTTCATTTAAGATCCATTAATCCAGTTACTTGTAAGTTTTTCCTTAACTGTCAATTAATTTTTACATCACTACATATTGTTTAAGTCAATAATCCAAAGTGTGGATTTTCAGGATTTTAATAATATATTTGAATCAACAGGTCTATGAATCATAAGTACTAAAATTCTTATGAAACTACTTCTAGTATTGAAAACATCTCTTAAAAAACCATATCTTTTGCTTGTTGCTGGTGGCTCACGCCTGTAATCCTAGCTACTCAGGAGGCTGAGATCTGATGATGGTGGTTCAAAGCCAGACCAGGCAGGAAAGTCTGTGAGAATCTTATTTCCTATAAACCACTAGAAAACTGGAAGTGGTGCTGTGACTCAAGGGGTCGAGCACTAGCCTTGAGCTGAAGAGCTCAGGGACAGTGCTCAGGCCCAGAGTTCAAGCCCCTGACAAAATAATAATAATAATAATAAAAGCTCATCTTTCTTCTTGTACCTTGTATGTCATTTTCATGTGGCAACTGATATGTAGACCTGTAATTGTTTTGAGTTGGTGTGCAATTTAAAAATCTTTCTTGTGTGTGTGTGTGTGTGTAAAAGAACTGCTTTGCTCTCAAAGGAACTACAAACCCTTTCCTAACATAGCAATTTAATATACGAAGACAAGGCAAAATACATGTTCTTGTACAGGAGATAAGTATGCTTGGCAATGCATGGTAAGGATCATGCATGCATCCAGAGGGTGTAAAGAGCAGGAATGGGTGTGGCCAGTTTTATCTGGATCTGGCAGGGACATGATGAGGAGCTTTGGAAAAGTCACTTCTACTGTGGGTCACTTGGCCTCTCTACAGCAGATAGGGATACTGAGTTTTAGCCTCTATAAAGCTCTGAATGCTAAATAAGCTGGCATTTTTAGAGGGCCCAGCTCAAAGGAAGGCCTCAGCTGCAATGGAGGCCTATTTTGGAACCAGGTTTCTCCTGCATATTGAAGTAGTGCTGGTCTTAGGGAAGAAGTTAAGAAACCTGTCCTACTTTCTGAGTTCAAGCTTCAATGGGTGGGGGAGAGGGAGATAATGTCTTTCATATTAGGGAAAGTACTTTTGTTTATTTTTTTCAGGTTGTTTTCATTTCTGCTTTTTCAGGTTATTTTCTTTTCTGCTTTTTTTTAGGATAATAATCAGTAAACATATAGCATGACAGAAATACTTGGCATTTTAAGTTTACTTCTAAATAAAGATTTAGTTTTAAAACAAACAATTGAACTATATGAAAATATAACTTCTTGGTATGAAGTATAATGCTTTATTACTATGTGTTGAACTGTGAAGAGGGTGATTTATAATTCTGGGTAGTTGATCAGGATAAATCATAAATTACAACAGTGAATGTCTTCTAATTTTAGAATTCCTGATTTTGCATATAGCCTATGTGCATTTGACTGACCAAGTAATATTTTTGGTTTGTGTGTGGAATTATGTGTGCATATTTTTGTGTTTGTGTATGTGTGTATATATATATATATATATATATATACATGTATATATACATATGCATGTTCTTGTCTCTACATATACAACATGCACACAAAAAACACATCCACACAAGCACATGGCTTTTGTACATTAATATTTATCCAGGCAAAAGTCATATATAGATCCCCCACTGTTGTTTTTTCATTAGAAAAACTAAACCTACCCAGATGCCAGTGGCTTATGCCTGCGATCCTAGCTCCTTAGGAGGCTGAGATCTGAGGATCGTAGTTGAAAGCCAGCTCAGGCAGGGATATCCAATGAGACTCTTATCTCCAATTAGCCACTAGAAAACTGGAAGTGGAGCTGTGGATCAAAGTGGTAGAGTGCTAGTCTTGTGGAGAAAAGCTTATGACCAACAAAAACAAACAAACCTTCAAATAACTATGTGATTGGACAGAATGAAAGATATACTATCCTTAAGTTTACAAGAGATAGGCGTGTCAATCTTTGTATTTTGTTGTAGAAGTTTCTTTGTGAAAATTCCTTAGCAGGAAGACATAATTAAGTTTTAATTTTCAAAACCTTTAGTGATAATTGCAGATTAACAGTAGAGAATTTCAGTAGGTAGTGTGTAGTATATTTTCACTCTAAAGTGAAACAAGCTCAATAAACTTTCCAGACCATTTTATAATCATGGAATAAAATCCATCATATATTAAGGTTGATTTTCCTTTTGTATACTAATGTTTAGTCACACAAACAAAGTTGAAACAAGTCAAGCACTGGTGGCTTACATTATAATCCTCCCTACTGAGGAGGCTGAGATCTGAGGATTGCAGTTTGAAGCCAGTGTGGAAAGAAAAAGTCCATGAGACGCTTTTTCTCCAATTAACCAACAAAATCTAGAAGCTGATCTGTGCCTCAAGTAGTAGAACACCACCCTTGAGTACAAAAGCTCATTGACAGTTCCCAAAACCTGAATTCAAAACCCAGGGCTGGTGCACGCATGCACATGCACACCCATGCACGCCCACTCATACACACACAGTTGAAACACTTCAAAGCAGTGTTTTCTTAACTACATGACTCTTGAAGCAGAAAGAAGATTGCATGAAGGATGTGGTGAAAGAAAGATTGCATGTGGGGATAAACAAACATCAAGAACAGCACCAATAAAGTATTCTTACAAATGAGAAGGGAGAGTCAGCCATAATGGGAATATCTTCAAAGCTAAACTTTTTTTTAATGGTAAGGTAAGGTTTGAAGATAAGGACCTTAGCAAAATAGGAAAAGTAAAAATATGATGGCAGGTGAGGCATGTTTTGGGACTAGATTCCAAATAGCCACAAGATTTAAATAATTCATTCATTTGTTTAGTAATTTCACTAAGAATTTAGCCATGTGCCAGGCCGTGAGATTATGAAAGCACTTGAAACCAATCCAAAGTATTTGTTAACCTTATATTCTGATGAACAGATTAAGGCAAAGAAATCTCTTTAGTAAGTAGTATTCTATCTTACTAATCTGTAATGACTTGTTTCCCCTATTCTTTCCATTCTTCTTTGTAGTCTGTCCTATACTGTTTATTGTTTGTTCTATTGTGACCTCCATTAATCAACCCTATCCTACTCTATATTCCATTCTGTTTCATTTGATTTTTGACTTAAGAGGAAATACTTTCAGATAATGATCATAGCCCTACATTACATAAAAATATATTCTTTTTTATTTTTTGTGAACACACTGTACAGAGGGGTTACAATTACATGGGCAGGTTAATGCGTACATTTCTTATCAAGCATTGCAGCCTCCTCCTTTGTTTACCCTTCACATCCCTTCCCAGCCTCCCCCGCCACCCAATCCCCCCCTCCCCCCCTCCACCAACATTGTAAAGCTCTTTTTTGACATGACAACTTGTACTTCTCATTGTTGCATCAGATCCACCTGTATCCTTAAACAACTGGTTTTTCCCCATCTCCTCCACAAGTTATACTGACATCAAATATAGTGAAAGCAGGGGTTATACTGTGGGGGAGGGACATACAAAGCAACAAAGAGATAATCTTATAAATGCATTAGAAACACATGCATGAAAGAAAAAACATTAAAATACATATCTAAGGGTTCATTTTCCTGACATCACATTATCTGACCAAGCAATCTTTTAACAAACTTTATCTGTGTTTTTACTGTCAATTGCATATATACCAGGTAGTTCAGACCAGGAGTTTTGTTCCTGCCTTTCTGAGTTTGACTTCTTTAGAAGGTACAACTGAAAAATACAAGTGTCAGTGGCTAGAGAGAGAGAGATCTTTCTTTGTGTTTTCCATGCCCAGTCCTAGAACTCTTTTTCTAACAGGTCTGCTTCTGTCAACTCACCCTGAAAGAGATCATTTCTCTCTGAAAGTCTTTTTAAGAATGTCCTACATAATGTGTAATGTTCAGGTTGATTGCAGTTTGAACAAGATTCACTTTGTTCAAATGTAACTGAATTAAAAGTTCTCTTTGTCCAAAATAATCATTTGCATGTTGCAAAGAATGGAGAGAGAACTGAGATTCTTACAGTAGGCTCTGGAAAGCAGTAGGATAATTAACAACTGTGAGTCATCATTGTTTCTTCTTGTATGGGCTTTACAAAAGATTGTTACCTTGACTGGCATAGAGCACCTGAATGCTATTTGCAGAGCCTACACTGCCAACTCAACCAGGGGAGAAAAAGGCATCTAACTTACCTATTTTAGTAGTAACACAACTTTCCCTTTGTAGATACAGAGCTTCTCATTTTTCAAGCAATAGGTAAAATGAAGGACAACATTAGATTAGATTAATAAAATATGAGAAAAGCTATAATTAAACTCTTCCTTCTTTTCTGTGTCCTTTGAGCCAAAAGCAGACTTGAAGGCTTTATGGTCTCCATGACTGTTCTTAGGCTTGTAATTCTGTCCCAACTCCAGGGAGCATTTGTATTGGATTTTTCTATGTCCTTAATGAAAACCAAGTTACTATTACACTTAATTGACTCCCACTCAGCGATCAGATCTTAAAAGGGCGACATCATCTTTTTCAGGGAACATCCTGCCTGGTGTCATTCACTTTTCTGCTCCCCTGACTTTGTAACAGAGACACTTTCCTGGGAAATTACTGTCCTTTGCTTTGGCACTCTCATCTGTTAGGCAGATGATGGGAATATCCAGTTTATATTTGCCAGAGTGATTTAAGCAGGGATGGGTATGTATGTTTGCTCACACAAGCAAGTCTTCCCAAATATACAGATTTATTTATAGAATCTTAGGACCCATGTAGTACCCATGTTGTAAGGTAAATCATTCCAGAAGCCACATTTTAAAATATAGAATATTGGAATCTTTAATATACAGTTAACAGGCTGGAGGCCACCAGTGGTTACAAAAGCCTGCAGCACGCAAATACACATAACAAAGCTAGGAAATATGCTGAAGAAGAAAGATATAACAAAAACAATACCAACAAGCCAATTCAGCTCCAATGGAGAGCTGAATTGGGATGCTGTGATGACTGGAGATGAGCCAGGAGACCGGATACAGAACACGATCACAGTGACAACTTAGCATAGGGTCTTGGCAGCTAGATTGGTCTGGGCCTAAATAGGTCAGCTCAGGGGCCAGATCCTCAGAAAATTCCCAGTCCCAGGCACTAGACTGACAGATTCAGTAACCTATCAGCCAAGTGCCTGCTCCTGCTTCCTGGAATCCGGGCACGCCCATTACCTGGGAGGCAGGTGATTGGGGAGGGGGGGGGTTCCTTCCCCCATCATGAAGACAAGATGCCAGACCTATAATCCACCATGTGGCCAATATGGCACTGGCTAGACCTGACCTCCTTACTTTGCCCATTAGTGCATAGTGCTTTGCTCATACATTTCAAATTCTGTTGTGATGATGATAATGATGATGATGATGATAATAATAATAATAAAACTTTCATATCTTTTTTTTCAGTCATGGGGCTTGAACTCTAGGCCTGGGCACTGTCCCTGAGCTCTTTAGCTCAAGGCTAGCACTGTACCACTTTGAGCCACAGCTCCACTTCTGGTTTTCTTGTGGTTAATTGAAGATTAGAGTCTCACAGACTGTCCTCCCCAGGCTGGCTTTGAACTGTGATCCTCAGATCTCAGCCTCCTGAGTAGTTTAGGATTACAGGCTTGAGCTACAGGTGCTGGCTTCATATCATCTTAATAGTGTTATCTTTGTTTTGAAAAGTTTTTAATTACTCTCTTAACAGACAGAAAAATGTAAATAGATTTGACCCTGTGTGTTATTTAGATTTTAAGTCTTACATATTTTCAAGACCATACTATTTCAGAGTGTAAGAATATTAGACAGAAATCCAAGTGCTAAGGGAATATATAATTGGCCAAATCACTGAAGATACAGTTATGATTGATGTATTTCAGGTTTCAATCTCTAAGTTCACATGCCTCAGAAAGTAATGAAATGTGTTTGTGTTAAAGTTGAATTCCAGGATAATTAATTTCATTGGCTCTTGTTGGATAGGAAAACAAAAACAAAAAAGTGATAAATAATTTACAAAGTATGAGGTATGCTTTCTGTCATCAGAGGGTTCTGTTTTTAGTAACTTGTTACCCTGTATTTATAGGCTAGTTTACATTTATCTTTTCCCTTAAAAAAATAGTAGGATGTTTTAAGTCTTAATTCTAAAAGGATGTTAAACATTAGCAAAATTATGATAAATGTATAAAAATTTGAAATGTCTTCCAGCAAATTCTGGATCTTCATAATATATTTCTGAAGTCAATATTGAGCAGTCCCATAAATATGTCTGAATACTTTTTTAAGATAATAAGCAATTGGCTGGCTTTCATTCTTTTAAGCTATACTTTCCTTTAGTGGAATTTCCTTTTTTCTTTTCTTTTTGCCAGTCATTGAGCTAGAACTCGGGGCCTGGGTACTGTTCTTGAGTACTATTTGAACTACAGCCCACTTCTGGATTTCAGATGGTTAATTGGACATCAGAGTCTCATGGACTTCCCTACCTGAGCTGGCTTCAAATCTTCCATCCTCTAGAATGGAGTGGCCAGACTCACAAGCCACTGATACCTGGTTTAAAGAAAAGTCACATTAAATGGTTACAGGACCTAGAAAAAGTCCTGTGGCCCATTGTTCCAGAGAGGTCAAATTCTTTCCCTTAGGATGTATTCTCCTACCTAAAATAGTGAGATTCCATCTTTATGTTTTTCTGTATTTTTAGTGGTATTGAATAGCGTGATTACATTTTTATGCTGTGCACATCCCTAAAATTCTACATAGATGAGAGGAAATCTAAAAAAAGAAAAAAAGAAAAAGAAAGAAAGAAAGGAAAAGAGAAACTGAAAACTGATTTTGAAAAGGGTTGTAGGTGATCTTAAAGTATCTTTGAGGCGAGCTTACTTATAAAACAGACAATGGGGGCTGGGAAGGTGGCTCAGTGGTAGAGCACTTGCCTTGCATGCATGTTTGATTCCTCAGCACCACATAAGCAGAAAAAAACAGCCGGAAGTGGCACTGTGGCTCAAGTGGTAGAGCACTAGCTTGAGCTGAAGAGCTGAGGGACAGCGCCCAGGCCCAGAGTTCAGGCCCCACAACGGAAGCCCCCCCCCCAAAAAAAAAGAAACAATGTTGTGCGTTAGGATCTGGAAATTGGTTATCATAAATTATGTGAGTCCAGTACCCTAAAGCTCATGTCCATTTTAATGCCAAATGAATTCATTCCAACTTTAATAGAACAGATAATCTTAAGAGGTTCCATATCCTTCAAAAGTCCAAGGTCAAAGTGTCCTATAGAGACTAAAGCTGAGAGCTTCCAGCTTCCAGGAAAAGTCACAGGTCATTGAGACCCAATCATGAAAAGCATGTCAGGCCTTTTTACAAGAATTTATTTTAGTAAAACAGGATTTAAGTAGGAAGAAATGGAAAAGAGAGACAAACATTTCCTGCTTCCCACACAAGAAATGGGATTTAAAGACTAAATTGTAGCCTTTATTCTTTCTGAGCTGAGAATTCTTAGACTAGCCACCTCCAACAATTAGACTAAGATTCTAGATGGGTAAAATGAGCAAAACCCAACCCAAGCATGCAATTTTCAATACTTCCTTTGGTGAGACATACCTTTCACTCTTTTCCCTTAGCTTCAAGGAGTATAACTTCCCACTTTTTACCATTTCAAAGAAGGCACAAATTGCCTCTCCTATAACTCCCAATTTTGTAACTTAAATTTTTTATTTTTCCTTTTTTTTGGTCAGTTGTGGGGTTTGAACTCTGGGCCTGGACACTATCCCTCAGGTCTTCAGCTCAAGGCAAGCACTCTACCACTTGAGCCACAGTGCCACTTCTGGCCTTTTCTGCTTATGTGGTGCTGAGGAATCAAACCCAGGGCCTCATGCATGCAAGGCCTGTAACTTAACTTTAAAAAAGAATTTTGTAGGAAAGGGAGTTTGGGGCTTTTTGTTGTTGTTGGTTTAAGTTTAAAATCTAGTTTTAGTATGTGAGCATGGCCCTTTTGATGTTTGTTGAAAATTACGTAATTCAGTAAAACAAAGTAAAAGTAGGAAGAAATGGAAGAAGAGTCATGCAACTGTTGGCTATAAGTGCCTAGAGAAAAACAAACAAGCAAAAAAACAGTATACTTCCAAGAGTCAATGGCATGGAATAGCATGGAAGGAACACAGCAAAACAAGACAGAAACCCAGCTGGACAAACAGTAAATCCTGCAGTTCTAGGTCTGGTGTCTGTGGCACCTGCCATCCTGTCTCAAGCTCCAGTGTGCTTGGGAAAGAAACCCTAGTGCCTTACTGTCTCCAATACATATGATCTCTGGCTTGGAAGAGCTTTTCTCATGACCTGAAGCTTTCCTCAGGTTGGCCTTACTGGCTTCTCCATCATCTTGAGGTCACCACTGCAGTTCATGGCTAACTCCACGCCTCTACCCAGTGCCCTTTCAGGTGCTGCCTGAAGAGAATCCAATCCTGCTAGCCACTATCTGGCCTCCTAGACCTTCTTTTAGAATTTCTGTAAAAGGCTCCTTACTCCAGAACTCTTGCATTCCCAATTCCTGCAATACTAACCTCATCTGGGAGTATGCCAAGGTCTCCTGTGAGCAGGAGCAGTATTCAGTTCCTAGAACAAAATTGTTCTGAGAATCTGGGTGTCTTTAGATAGGAAAGCAGTTGCCTGTGAAGCCTCCATCAAGCAGTTTCCTTAAGGTTCTCTCTTCTCCAGTGAAAATATTTCAAATGAGTTTAGCAATTGAATACCTTAGACTCTGATCTAAGTGGGGTCTGAATAACTCCTGAGTTGCCCTTGAGGCTTCTGTGAGGTTCCATTGAGAAGCGCTTGGTTTCTCTTCAAAAGGCTAATTTGCTAATTTGAAAGGACCACATCATCCTTGTCTACTACTTTCTACTTGCTGCTTCTCTAGCCAGACTGTAGGGTTTTTCAGACTTTCCACTCTGCTTCGGCTTTAATTCTCACTGTAAACCTGCTAAAAGTAGATAGCAATAACCATGCCAGTCTGAATTCTATGCTGTCTTCAACTTTTCTACAACTAATTCATTAATTAGATTGTTAGGTTGGAATTCAGCCTGTCTTAAAATATACTAGGACAATGACAAAATGCAGACAGATTTTTTTACCAGAGTGTAAACGCATGCCTTCTAGTCCAGTTTCCAATAGGGTCCTCTTTCCCATTCGATATCTCACCAGGCTGGTCTTCACTAGCCACATTCCTATGGTCATTCTGATCATCCTAGCTACCACCAGACCATCCTTTATGGCACTTACAATTCTAGTTGTAGCCTGTGTCTCTAAACTCTTCCTAATTCCTCTCACATACCAGTTGAAACCAGGCTTAAGCATTGAAATGGTAGGACAAAAGGCAAACAAATACAGTAGTGATATAAACTAGACACTGTCAAAAATAAACTATACAACTTGTTGGGGAAGAGGACATGGAGGGAAAAACCTGGAGAAAAATGAGGAAAAGGTGACATTAATCAGTCATTAGCTGGCTTACGTAACTATAACCCCTCTGTAAATTGCCTTCATGATGAAAAGAATAAAGAAGTAAATGGTTAGATTCAGACACAGAAATGATGTCACCCCTGGTACCAAATTTCTATATTAATCACATGTTGCACAGCTGTGTCTAAAATATCTGAGAAAAGCAATGTCAAAAACAAATAATTTAGCCTAGGGTTTTATTCATTCCTTAGTTTTGAAGGCAATGGTTTTTTTTTAGTAATTTTTTTATTGTGAAAATACTGTAGAGAGGGGTTACAATTACATGGGCAAGATAATGAGTACATTTCTTATCAAGCATTGTAGCCTTCTCCTTTGTTTCCCCTTCTCATCCCTTCCCATC
>NW_012267224.1:31728920-31735252 GCF_000151885.1 Dipodomys ordii
AGGCTGCAATGCTTGGTAAGAAATGTACGCATTATCCTGCCCATGCAATTGTAACCCCTCTGTACAGTATGTTCACAAATAAAATAAAATAAAATTAAAAAAATATATATATATATATACTTTAAATATATATACATATATATATATAATAAATCTAAAGGAGGCCCAAATGTTTTTTTTTTAATCCAGTCTTTTTTTATATCTTTTGTTCCATTTTGCTTTATAATTTAGACAAATCAAAACAGTGGGGTTGGGGAAATAAACACACAAAAAAAGTTATGTATAAACCACACCTTTAAGTTTATAGAAATGGTATGTGGTTCAAATAAAACTGTCTGGACTGTTTTGACTCTACAATAGGTAAATTGGGTAGGAAATAAATTTGATATGAGATGTTCTAAACTGAATCTCATAATACAAGAAATTATTAGATGGAAGATATAATATATGGTTTTGGCTTGTGTATGTGGTATGTATGGGTTTTTTGAAGTGGCAGAGTATGGATGAATGAATATGAATAGTTAATTTTAAGAAAAGAGAGAGAAGCACTTTCCTTTAATAGTTAAATTTTAGTGATAATTTTGTGATATGATGGAAATTTGGAAGTTATGTAACTGTAAATTTCTTTTTTCAATTGAGATACATAATTTCTTAGCTCTGTAATCAAGCTATGCTATTTTTTCTACTACTGATATGTATGTTTTATTATAATGTTTTTGGTCTCTTTTTTTTTAAGAAGTTTATTTATTTATTTATTTTTTGACGGTTGGGGGCCTGAACTGGGCGCTGTCCCTCAGCTTTTCAACTCAAGGCTAATGCTCTACCACTTGAGCCACAGTGCCACTTCCAGCTTTTTTTGTTTTGTTTTGTTTTGCTTATGATGTGCTGAGGAATTGAACCCAGGGCTTCATGCATAAGAGGCAAGCACTCTACCACTGAGCCAACTTCCCAGCCCTTTGGTCTCTTTTTAAAAAAATGTGTACATATATGTATATTTTCCCCACTTTGGGTAACGTACAGACAGTAACACATGCATTTGTATATTTCTCAAAATATGATTCTACTTCTATTCTATTCTGTTTCTATTATGTTTGTCATAAACAATCTGCTTCGAAAACTGACTTAATGTTTATAGTCCCCTGTTAGTAGTAATTTTATCCAGATTAAAAAATATTTATCTAGTATTTGTAAAAATTAATTCACAAGATTGTATCAAAGTTATTTTCTAACATTATGAGCTGACCCCTGGAAGTCATAGTATTTAATGTGAAAATTCTGAGGAACTGATTATTGATTATAAAGTAATAAAATTGTTTTGGATGATAACTTGCCTTTTCATTGATTAAGTAAAAACTGTAGAGAAATACAGATTTGTGAAAAAAATATTACTTTACCCTTATCTGTGACAGCAGTTTTAGTAGCAAGACTTTTGACTTAAATCATGTAACAGATTCTGCAATAGCTTACTTGGAAAAACCTCTGTTAAATAATGGGAACCTCTGTTGAATAATGGGAATTTAATCAAATTAATTAGTCTTTAATTTGCATTTTAAATCCCTTTTGACTTGTTTCTTGCTCTTGCTGATGGATCACATTCAGTGTATTCTATAATGAAAGCAAAACTGGAAATTAGAATTCATGATTTTTCTCTTAAAGAGGGCTGCTATATACTTGAAATGTAGGGAACTTATTTTCCATCTCTTACTGTCATATAAAATTGACTGAACTATATTAGAGTTTTTTAGTCAGCTATTCCTGTATGTCTGTGTATCTGTATAATATCCTCAAAACCGCTGTGCATTGTGTGCATGCGTGTGTGTGTGTGTGTGTGTGTGTGTGTGTGTGTGTGTGTGTATGTATGTATTTATTCAGCCTTTAGGCCTGAGATTTCTACCCTGGAAAACTAAATAAACATTCGTTCATATTTAAGATCTTCAAACCAGAATTTATCAGTTTGGAAGTCTGTAGATATTGTGATGTACTTTTATGTCACAAAATTGCTTGGATGCTTTGTTTAGGAATTAATGTTTGTGGATACACTAGTGACAACTATTTAAGTGTAGAAACATTTAAGAATATGAATTGACTTTTAAATTCAAAATGAAAAATATTTGCTTGTCCCCAAACTGAATTTACACTTTATTTTTTCTAAATGCTTTCTGTTTGATTTTAAAATACTAAAATTGCAATGATCTACCTGATGTTATGCTATTACAATGTCAATTACATTTATTTTTCTATCTTTTTAAAATCTTTTCTGATCTGTCTCTCTCTGTCTCTCAGTCTTTCTGTCTCTGTCTCTCTCTCCCTCTCTCTTTCTGTGTCAGAGCCTTGTGCATGCCAGGCAATCAGGCAACTGTTCTAACACATGAAGGCACATTCCCCAACTCTTTTGTTTTCTTATAGCCTCTCGGCAATTTTGAACCTTCCCTTCCTACATTGACATTGAATTCATGCTCCCCTGGCCTAGGCTTTCTAAGAAAATGGGAGGCCATTTCACTAATCATGTGTTTGCTCAAAAATAACTGATATTCATGACATATGGGAATGTCAATAGTTTTTAGAGTTCTGTTGAATATTAAAGAAGAAAATATATTTAAGATGAGATATTTTTATATTTTGTTAAAAAACAGTAAGGATAAAAATAGAATATTGGTTCAATAACTAGGTGGGTAAAACCAAACACAACCAGGCACCAATGGTTCACACCTGTAATCCTAGCTACTCTAGGGGTGCTGAGATATGAGCATCGTGGTTCAAAGCCATCCCAGGCAGGAATGTCCATGAGACTTTTATCTCCAGAAAACCGGAAGTGGTGCTGTGGCTCAAGTGGTAGAGCACTGCCTTGAGCTGAAGAGCTGAGGGACAGTACCCAGGCCCAGAGTTCAAGACCCATGATGCCCCCCCCAAAAAAACACACCAAAAGCCACACACCTATTAAATAACTATAAACTTCTATTAGATAATTAGTATGCTAAAAATATGTACTAAAATTTCTTAAATGTGTGTTCAAAATGAAATATATTTTACATACAGAAGTTGTATTGTAATTTTCATTCATGTAGTATTTTGTTTACTGCATACCTTCTTAGGTGTCTAGTTTAAACATTGAATCAAAAACATAGTAATATCTCTGCCTTCCTGTTAATGTGTATATACTAGTTAAAGGGAAAGATAATACCAACATAAATTGGAAATAAAATATCATTCTATGATAAGTATTAGGGAAGAAAATAAGACTTACTGCCTTTTGTAGGTTAGTTATAAAGGTACACTCATTGAGTATACAGTTACTAAGTTATAAAATGTATACTTATTAAGTGAATAGGTACATTGTATATTATAGTCAAAAGTTCTAATTTACTTTATTAATTCATGTTATGACAAAGAATTCTGTTCTATATGAATTATCATCATAAAATTATCATAGTATATATTAAAGATACAAACAGTTTTTATGTTTTAAGTCCATTTCTATTCACTGATACTAAATGTTCCGGCAACTCTCTTCAGAACTAGAAATGATTTTTAAAATCCTTATGGTCTGAATCATGTCATCCTTCAAAGTTAGCGGCACAGTCTTTATCAAATATCAAATTGAGTTGGGTCTAAATAAACAACATCACATACCAAGAAAGACCCAGACAGATCAATGAACTACTTCAAGTTGATAGCCAATTCATTTCTTTTCTCTTAGAATAAGTCATCTCTGAAGGACATTGCTATTTTTTGTTATTCATCTGCCCCAGAGGCTGCCTTTCTCTTAATTAAATAAAAGAACAATAAAAATTCTAGACCCACAAAATAGTGCAATCCCATAAGCATTTATTATAAGCTATATAAGAAATATAATAAAATATAATATTTCTATGATAATTAAACAATCACCTGATATAAAATTTAAACTTGACCTTTCAATTTAATAGGCCTTTTGGAACCTGGTTATCTCTATTGAATGTTTAAATAGATATATGTATGTATCCTTGTATTCAGTAATCTCTTTGACTCTACAATAAGACACATCCCTAGCATTTATTAAGATACAGACACTTTGGGAAAGGATCACAACTAAGCCACAGGGAACTTTATACTTTAGTATAAGAGATGATTCCATTGGTTCCCAAAGATGGTAAGTAAAAAGGAGTAAAAGTCTCTCAAAAGGTGATTTCTGAAGAGAAAAGAATCTGAAACTGGAGTCATTCCCCCTTACCAGGGGAGTCTGGCTGTGGACTTTTGTTGGGTACATGGACTAAGTTTGATCCTGTCCACATAAATCAGTAGAAACTCATGTCTGTACTAAAATGTAATAAGCAAATGATACAATGATTTCGTGGTTTTTATTGTCTCAACACACTATTCATTAAGGATCACTTCAGAGAATAGGTTAAAGAACTTTGTATTTTAGGTAAGTAAGGTAGAAAAATAAAAGTAAAAGTCTATATTAGGTGTTCTGGTTTAGACTTGGCCAAGTGCTTCGGGTCAGTCAGCCTGGCCAAGTGTGGTAGTGTTACTAAGGATAAACAGCCATTGTTCACTGAGGATAATGGCTGTATAGTGCCTGATTCTTGGCAAAAGCTAGACAGCCACAGCTAAATAACACAATCCCTGAAATGAAGAGATTAAAGATTGGCCATGTTTGGGCATCATTGAGCCGTTTCCACAGTTCACTGCTTTTTCTTCCCTGCAGGCCCCTCTCCCCCCTCTCCCCAACTAAGTCCCTCTGGGGCTTAGGTACAAAAACAAAAGTCCCAATCACAGAGCTAAAACTTAATAAAGGTGAAACAGAGTTACAATAAAATTAATACAGAAGAAAAAAAAAAACCTGACAGAAGATGCAGGTAAAACTTTTCTATGTCCTATTTATGTTTAAAGAGAGTTAAAGGAGTCTTTGATTCCCTATATTACCTGAACAATACTTATACTAATAAAGTATTTGTTGTTCATCTGCAAATCAAATTCCATTGAATGACCTGTACATTTTTAGTTGTTAGCCTTTTTGCTCTTACTCTAGGAGCAAAGTATTCACAGATTCAATCAAAGATACATTTAAAAAAGAAAAAAAGAGACAGAAATAATGATTTCAAGAAATGTGGTACTTTTTATAATGGAAATGGTAGAGAGGGGTACCAGCCTATGAATTATTGTTGCAAAGTGGTATAAGTGTTGTCTGAAATTAAATGGAAAATTTAAAGTTTAAGTGTAGATGAGTTTTGCTAACAAATGAACAGAAGTAATAACTGACACTTGAAACTGTATTTGTGCATTTTATGTGTTTCTCTGTAGCCTGATAAATACAGGTATAGGTTTCCCTTTCATCCAGTAAAAAGACAACAGAGATATTTTTTTCTAAAGGTCCTGATATCATTTCTGTTATAACTATTCAACTCCACTTTCCAGACATGAAAGAAACTAAAGATTATATATGTCAGAATAGACCTAGCTGCATTCAAATACAGATTTATTGATAGCAACAAATCATATGCATAGGTCTATAAAACTATACTTCACATTTCTTGCCTATAAAAATCTCACATAAGCAAATCTTAAAATGCCACTCATATACACATGACACTTTTACATGTTTGTTGTATAGTCAAATCAACTGTCATACACACACACACACACACACACACAGGTGAAGGTTTTAAAGTTAATAATAACTTTTAAAATACTTTCCACTAACCATAACAGTTCAATATTTTTTGTTGGTACATTTTCCTACATATTCCATACTATAGGAAAATAAAGCCTAGAGACAATTTACCATTTGTGAAATGACTGTCAATGTATTACAATTTTTATAACTTGGATTTTTTGAACTGTAAACATTTTGCATTATTAATATTTCATATGGATACCCAAAATACAATATCCATTTTATGATTTCTTTAGAGGATCAGGAAACACATAAAGATGAAAGTATGATTAAATAACCTCACTAGATTGTAAGTTACACACCATGAATTTAATTATAGCTATGTCACCTGAACTAAAAATGTCTGCCCAAAAGGACAAAAGAAATATTTGTACTCATATTAACAAAAGCACACATGATACCTAATTTATAAAGGTATGGTAAAGCCGAATGAGAAATGGGTTTGAGATCATTAGTGAAATGATCAAAACAAAAATATACATTGAAATTTCAAGTATTAAAAGTTAATTTGAATGCATTGGTTGACTCATACATGAACTTTACTTTGACAGGGGGTTGGGGTGTGTGGGGTGAGGAGGGTGGGGAATGGGAAGGGATGGGAAGGGGAAACAAAGGAGGAGGCAACAATGCTTGATAAGAAATGTACTCATTATCTTGCCCATGTAATTGTAACCCC